>NC_044561.1:29321268-29432123 GCF_007565055.1 Rhinopithecus roxellana
GAGATTGCAAGTCATAGCTATTAACTGTGTCAAACATTAAATTTGGAGGGATAGTTCCAAGTGGGAAATTGAAATGTGAAGGAATGCATTCTTTTCTGTGTACACTAATTAAAAGCAATTGAACTTCTTTCTGATATTATCCTCCCTCAGTGCATAAAATGCAGACAGAACATTTGAAATGCTTTAATTAATTTATTTAATATTCACAGAAATAATGATTCTGTGCTTTTAACTTTTCTGGAGAATTCTATGCCTTCATTGAACACAAATTTTTGACCTGAGTTTAGGCTGCTGGCCTAAAAACAGACACATGTGCCCAACTGCTGTCACTGCCAGGGCCCAAAAACTAGTTCTCTGGTGTCCAAGTCCCCAGGTAAACATCAGCACAACTTCAACTAGTATCTACACCCTAAGCCACTGAGGAAATCACAGAAACCACTGACCCTATGTACTGCCAAAGAAGTCATAAAAAATCACACTACCACAGGCACACAAAATCAAAGCCAGAGTAATTTCTTCAGTCAACAATGTACATATATCCTTAGGAAAACATATTTTTCTACAAATGCAATTTTAAAAAATTGGAACACAAGACATGCACATATCAATAGAATGACACAGGAAACATAAAAAAGCAGGAAAATATGACACCACCAAAGGACCACAACAATTGTCCAGTGATATAGTTCAGATGTGTGTCCCTGCCCAAAATTCATATTGAAATGTAATTCCCAAGGTTGGACGTAGGGACTGGTGAAAGGTGACTGGATCATGGGAGTGGATTTCTCATGAATAATTTAGCACCATCCCTCTTGGTACTGTCCTCATAATAGTGAGTGAGTTTTCATGAGTTCTGTTCATTTAAAAGTGTGTAACACCTCCCCTTTGTTCTATTGCTCCTGCTCTCATCATGTGATGTGTGTGCTTCCCCTTGGCCTTCTGCCATGATTGGAAGCTTCCTGAGGCTCCTCCAGAAGCAGGTGTCACTATTCTTCTTGTAATGTCTGCAAAACTCTGAGCCAATTAAACTTCTTTTCCTTATAAATTACCCAGTTTCAGGTATTTCTTTATAGCAATGCAAGAACATGCTAATACATTCAGCAACAGACCCTAATATAAAAAGAATTGCTCAAAATGCCACATGGAGAATATAAAATGTTGATTTGAAAGAAGCTCAGTGAGATACAAGAGTGTAGGGAAAAGAAAAAAGATCAGACTGTTACTGTGTCTATGTAGAAAGGGAAGACATAAGAAATTCCACTTTGACCTGTACCTTGAAAAATTGCTTTGCTTAAATGCTGTTAATTTTTAACTTTGCCCCAGCCACTTTGCCCCAGCCACTGTGCCCCAACCTTGTGCTCCCAGAAACATGTGTTGTATGGAATCAAGGTTTCAGGGACCTAGGGCTGTGCAGGACATGCCTTGTTAACAAAATGTTTACAAGCAGTATGCTTGGTGAAAGTCATCGCCATTCTCTAGTCTCAATAAACCAGGGGCACAATGCACTGTGAAAAGCCGCAGGGACCTCTGCCTTGGAAAGCCAGGTATTGTCCAAGGTTTCTCCCCATGTGATAGTCTGAAATATGGCCTCGTGGGATGAGAAAGACCTGACCGTCCCCCATCGTGACAACCATAAAGGATCTGTGCTGAGGTGGATTAATAAAAGAGGAAAGCCTCTTGCAGCTGAGATAGAGGAAGGCCACTGTCTCCTGCCTGCCCCTGGGAACTGAATGTCTTGGTATAAAACCCGATTGTACATTTGTTCAATTCTGAGATAGAAGAAAAACTGCCCTATGGTGGGAGGCAAGACATGTTGGCAGCAATGCTGCTTTGTTATTCTTTACTCCATTGAGATGTTTGGGTGGAGAGAAACATAAATATGGCCTACATATACATCCAGGCATAGTACATCCCCTTGAACTTAATTGTGACGTAGATTATTTTGCTCACATGTTTTCTTGCTGACCTTCTCCCTATTGTCATCCTGCCCTCCTACCTCATTCCTCTTGCTGAGATAATGAAAATAATAATCAATAAAAACTGAGGGAACTCAGAGACCAGTGCCATTGCAGGTCCTTGGTATGCTGAGTACCAATCTCCTGGGCCCACTGTTGTTTCTCTATACTTTGTCTCTGTGTCTTATTTCTTTTCTCAGTCTCTTGTCCCACCTGACAAGATATACCCACAGGTGTGGAGGGGCAGGCCACCCCTTCACAAGAGAAATCTAGAAACAAATGCAAAGAAATCATAAAATCAATTCAGGATAAGAACTGAGAAATTTACCAGAGAGATCAATATTTTAAAGAAAAACCAAGCAGAAAATCTAGAACTAAAAAATTCATTGAAAGAAATATAAAATACATTGAAATAATTAATAATAAAATAATCAGAATAAAAATCTCAGAAATTGAAGACAGGTCTTTTGAAATTATCCAGTCAGACAAAAAAAAAAAAAAAAAAAAAAAAAAAACTAAGAATGAGCAACATCTTCAAGATGTCTGGGACTACACAGAGTGATGGAACTTATGAATTATCAGTATTCCTGAGATCACCCTCTATTATTCCATTTTTGCACTGCTATAAAGAAATGCCTGAGACTGGATAATTTATAAAGAGAAGAGGTTTAATTGACCCACAGTTCTGCAGGATATACAGAACGCATACTGGTTTCTGCTTCTAACGAGGCTTCAGAAAGCCTCCAATCATAGCAGAAGGCAAAGGGGGACTGAGGCACATCACATGGCTGGAGTAGGAGAAAGAGGCAAGGAAGGTGCATACTACACACTTTAAATCAACCATATCTCACAATAACTCACTTACTATTACAAGAACAGCACCAAGGAAATGATACTAAGCCATTTATGAGAAACTGCCCCAGTGATCCAATCATTTCCACTAGGCCCCACCTCTAACATTGGTGCCCCACCTTCAACATGAGATTTGAGTGGCGACGCAGATCCAAACCATATCACCCTCAGATGTAGATAGATCAAAACTTTAGAAAATATATGTAAGGAAATAATCAATGAAAACTTCCCAAGTTTATCAAGAGAGTCAGACATCCAGATACAGGAGGCCCAGTGGTCCCCAGGAAAATACGTTGCACAAAGGACTTAACCATGGCATATTATATTCAGAATGTCTAAAGTAAAAGTGAAAGTATTTTAAAATCAGCAAGAATAACATATCTAGTCACCTATAAAGGAAACTGTGTCAAACTAACAGCAGACTTTCCAACAGAAACCTTGCAGGCCAGAAGTGAATGAGATGGTATCTTCACAAAGTGCTTAAAGAAAAACACTGTCAGCCAGAAGTTTGTATCTTTTTGATAAACTTCATAAATGAAGGAGAATTAAAGTTTTCTCTAGACAAGCAAATGCTAAGAGACTTTTTCACCACTAATCTAGTCCTACAGGAAATGCTCAAAAGGTTCTTAAACATGGAAAAAAAAGTTGATATTCACAAAAATATACAAAAGATATAAAATTCACAGTTTGTATAAAACAATTGCACCAGGAGCAAGGGAAAAATATAAAATGGCAACTTGACAGAATTTCATCAAACCACAAAGACAGAGAAAAATAAAGAAGAAAAGAAGTTATAAAATAACTTGAAAACAACAATATAACAGGAACAAAATCTTATATATCAATGTTAACCTTGAATATAAATATAATAAATCCTCTACTAAAGGATAAAGATTGGCAGAATGAATTTTTTAAAACCATAGCGCCGGGCGCGGTGGCTCAAGCCTGTAATCCCAGCACTTTGGGAGGCTGAGACGGGCGGATCAAGAGGTCAGGAGATCGAGACCATCCTGGCAAACACGGTGAAACCCCGTCTCTACTAAAAAAAATACAAAAAACTAGCCGGGCGAGGTGGCAGGCGCCTGTAGTCTCAGCTTCCTCGGGAGGCTGAGGCAGGAGAATGGCATAAACTCGGGAGGTGGAGCTTGCAGTGAGCTGAGATCCAGCCACTGCACTCCAGTCCATTTGACAGAGCAAGACTCTGCCTCAAAAAATAAAAAAAAAAATAATAAAACCATAGCATAATTAAATGCTGCCTGTAAGATACTCATCTTACCCATAAAGACACAAATAAACTAAAAATAAAGAGGTGGAAAAAGATATTCCACACAAATGAAAATCAACGGTAAGCAAGACTAGGTATACTTAAAAACTGTACAACAAAAATCGTTTTAAAGAAGACAAAAAGGTCATTATGTAATGATAAAGAGATCAACTTAGCAAGAGGATATAACAATTCCAAACACATATACATCCAACATCAAGCACCCAAATTCAGAAATCCAATATTCCTAGACCTGAAAAAAGAGATAGATACAATACAATAATAGTGGGGGATTTCAACATCCTGCTCACAGCACCAGACAGATCATCAGACAAAAATTAACAAACGTTGGTCTTAAATTAGACTTGAGACCAAATGGACATAATAGACATTTACAAAGCATTCTACCCGATACATATTCTTTTCATCAGCACATGGAACATTCTCTTAGACAGACTACAAGTTAGGTCACAAAACAAGTCTTAAATTTTTAAAAATCAAAATCATATCAAGCATCTTCTCAGGCTACAGTGGAACAAAGCTAGAAATCAACAGCAAGAGGAACTTTGGAAACTATGTAAATACATGGGAATTAAATAGCATGCTCCTGAACAGTCACTAGGTCAATAAAGAAATTAAGATGGAAATTAAACATTTTTTGGAACAAGTGAAAATAAAAACACAGCATACCAAAACCTATGATATACAGCAATAGCAGTGCCAAGAGGGAAGTCTTAAGATTAAATGCCTATATCAAAAAAGTAGAAGGACCACAAATTTACAAGCTAATGTCACACCTCAAGGAACTAGAAAAGAAACAAACCAAACCCAAAGTTAGCAGAAGAAAATAAATAACAAGGAACAGAACAAAAATAAATAAAATAGAACCCTCCAAAAATACAAAGGATCAATAAAACAAAAAAAATTAGTTCTTTGAAAAGCTATACAAAACTGATAAACCACTAGCTAGACTAAGAAAAGAATAAAGAAGACCCAAATAAACACAATCAGAAATGACAAAGGAGACATTACAACTGATACCCCAGAAGTACAAAAGATTACTAAAGACTATTACAAACAAGTATTTACAACTTAGATAACCTAGAGTAAATGGATAAATTCCTGAAAACACACAATTTCCCAAGATTAAACCAGAATAAAAGAGAATTCCTGAACAGACAAATAATTGGTAATGAGATTGAAATCGGTAATAAAAAATCTCTCAACAAAAAAATCCCAGGATCAGGAGGATTCAAAGCCAAATTACACCAAACATACAAAAAATATTAATACCCATTCTTTTGAAACCATTCTAAAACATAGATAAGGAGGGAATCCTCAACAAAACACTAAAAAATGTAACCCAACAGCACATCAAAAAGATACTACACCACGATCTGGTGGAATTTATCCCAATGGTGGAAGGATAGTTCAACATATGGAAATCAGTAAGTATGATATATCACATCAACAGAATTAGAAACAAAAACCATGATCATCTCAACAGATGCAGAAAAGGCATCCAATAAAACTCAGCATCGCTTCATGATAAAAATCCTCAACAAAGTAGGCATAGAAGAAATATACCTCAACGTAATAAAGATTATATACAACAAACCCACAGCCAACATCATACTTTTTAAAAAATAGAAACCTTTCAGATCCTCCTGTGCATCATTCATCTAAAAGAATATTGTAGTATTTGTGCTTATTTCAAGCTGATTAATATCAATCTCTTTTTCTTTCTCCCACCAGAATCAGAAGACCTTTCAGAACAGGATTTTCTTGTTCACTTGTTTTACCTACATCCTTAGCAACTAGCACAGGGCCCTAAATAGAGAAATTCGAAAAATACATTTAATGATGCTGGTAGAAATATTTCTGAGGACATGTTTTTTGCATAAGCAAATGAGTAAGAAGACTTTTTCCTCACTTTTTGCAAAGACCTCAATCATAAGGCTAAAATATGCATTACCTAAATTCTATCTCATTTTTTAATAATTCTATCTCATTTTTAAAAATTTTAGATTCAGGGGTACCTGTGCAGGTTTTTTATATGGGTATATTTAGTGATGCTGAGGTTTGGGCTTCTAATGATCCTGTTGCCCAAGTAGCAAAATAGTACTCCACAGGTAATCTCCCAACGCTTTCTCCCCGTCCTCCCTCCCCTAATTTAGAGTGTCCCATGTCTACTCTTCCCATCTTTGTGTCTATGTGTACCCAACAACATCATATCTAATATGGGAAAGTTGAAAGCATTTCCTATAAGAACTAGAACAAGACAAGGATGCAAACTTTCACTACTGTTACTCAACACAGTACTGGAATTTCTTGCCAGTGCAATCAGGCAGAAAAAAGAAATAAAATGCATTCAAATTGGAAAAGAGGAAGTCAAGCTATCCCTGTTTGATGATGATATAATATTATTCCTGAAGAGCCCTACAGATGCCGCCAAAAATTCTTAAATTTGACAAAGGAAGCAGTAAAGCTTCAGGATAAAAAATTAATGTACAAACATCAGTAGTGTTTATAGACACCAATAATGAGCCAGCCAAAGACCAAATCAAGAAAAAAAAATCCCATTTACAATAGCTACAAAAAATACTGAGGAATATCTTTAACCTAGAAGCTGAAAGACTTCTAGAAGGAGAACTATGAAACACCGATGAAATAAAATCCTAGATGACATAAACAAATGAAAAACCCCCACGCTTATAAATTAGAATATGCAATATCATTAAAATGACCATACTGTTCAAGGCAAACTACAGATTCCACACAATCCCTATCAAATTACCAATGTCAGTTATCACAGAATTAGAAAAAACAATGCTAAAATTAATATGGAATCAAAAAAAGGGCCTGAATAGCCAAAGCAATTCTAAGCAAGAAGAACAAAGATGGAGACATCACATTACCTGTCTTCAAATTATACTACAAAACTATAGAAACCAAAACAGCATGGTACTGGCATAACATAGACACATAGATCAATGGAGCAGAATAGACAACTCAGAAATAAAGCCCCATACCTACAAGCAACTTATCTTTTAAAAAGTCAGCAAAAATATATTCTGGGAAAATGACACCCTATAAATAACTGGTGTAGTAAAATTGGATAACCACATGTGGGATAGTAAAACTGGACCCATACCTCTCAACATATACAAAAATAAACTCAATATAGATCAAAGACCAAAGTGTAAGACCTGAAACCACAGAAATCCTAGAAGAAAACTTAGGAAAAACTCTTCTAGACATTGGTCTAGGCAGAGAATTTATGACCAAGTCCTCAAAATCAAATGCAACAAAAATAAACAAATGAGACAATTAAACTAAAAAGTTTCTGCACAGCAAAAGAAATAATTAACAAAGTAAACAGACAATCTACAAAGTGGGAAAATATATTTGCAAACTATGCATCCAATAAAGGGCTTCCATCCAGAACTACAAGGAATTCTAACAACACAACAACAACAACACAACAACAAACAACCCCATTAAAAAGTGGGCAAAGGATAAAACAGACATTTTTCAAAAGAGTACCTACAAGCAGTCAACAAACATGAAAAATGCTCAATATTTCTAATCAGAGAAATAAAAATTAAAATAGTACAATATAATCTTATATCAGTCAGAATGGCTATTATTAAAAAGTCAAAAAAAAAAGATGTTGGTGAGGATATGAAGAAATGGGAATGCTTATATACTGTTGGTAAAAATGTAAATAAGTACAACCTCTATGGAAAACAATATGGAGATTTCTCAAAGAACTAAAAACAGAAATACCATTTGACCCAATTCCATCACTGGGTATATACCCAAAGCAAAAGAAATCAGTATATCAAAACTATAACTGCACTCATGTTGATCACAGCACTATTCACAATTGCAAAAAAAGAAATAAACCTAAATGCCCATCAGTGGAGAACTGGATATAGAGAATACTACTCAACCATAAAATCATGTCTTTTGCAGCAACACTGATGGTATTGAAGGGCATTATCTTAAGTGAAAAACTCAGAAACAGAAAGTTCTAATTTGATTGCACTGTGGTCTTAGAGACAGTTTGTTGTGATTTCTATTATTTTATATTTGCTGAGAAGTGCTTTACTTTCAACTATGTGGTAAATTTTGGAATAAGTGCGATGTGGTGTTGAGAAGACTGTATATTCTATTGATTTGAGGTGGAGAGTTCTGTAGATGTCTATTAGGTCTGCTTGGTGCAGAGCTGAGTTCAAGTCCTGGATATCCTTGTTAACCTTCTGTCTCGTTGATCTAATATTGATGGTGGTGTGTTAAAGTCTCCCATTATTATTGTGTGGGAGTCTAAGTCTCTTTGTAGGTCTCTAAGGACTTGCCTTAGGAATCTGTGTGCACCTGTATTGGGTGCATATATATTTAGGATAGTTAGCTCTTCTTGTTGAATTGATCCCTTTATCATTATGTAATGGCCTTCTTTGTCTCTTTTGATCTTGTTGGTTTAAAGTCTGTTTTATCAGAGACTAGGATTGTAACCCCTGTTTTTTTGTTTGTTTGTTTGTTTGTTTGTTTTTGGTTTCCATTTGCTTAGTAGATCTTCCTCCTTCTCCTTATTTTAAGCCTATGTGTGTCTCTGCACGTGAGATGGGGCTCTTGAATACAGCACACTGAAAGTCAAATACTACATGCTAACTACAATAAACAGTGTAGAGAAGACATTAAATGACCTGATGGAGCTGAACACCATGGCACAAGAACTACGTGATGCATGCACAAGCTTCAATAGCCAATTCAATCAAGTGGAAGAAAGGGTATCAGTGAATGAAGATCAAATGAATGAAATAAAGTGAGAGAAGTTTAGAGAAAAAAGTAAAAAGAAATGAGCAAAGCCTCTAAGAAATATGGGACTATATGAAAAGACCAAATCTATGTTAGATTGGTGTACCTGAAAGTGACAGAGAGAATGGAACCAAGTTGGAAAACACTCTTCAGGATATTATTCAGGAGAACTTCCCCAACCTAGCAAGGGAGGCCAACATTCAACTTCAGGAAATACAGAGAACACCACAGATACTCTTCAAGGAAAACAACTCCAAGACACATAATAACCAGATTCACCAAGGTTGAAATGAAGGAAAAAATGTTAAGGGCAGCCATAGACAAATGTGGGGTCACCCACAAAGGGAAGCCCAACAAACTAACAGTGGATCTCTCAGCAGAAACTCTACAAGCCAGAAGAGAGTGGGGGCCAATATTCAACATTCTTAAAGAAAAGAATTTTCAACCCAGAATTTCATATCCAGCCAAACTAAGCTTCATAAGTGAAGGAGAAATAAAATCCTTTACAAACAAGCAAACGCTGAGAGATTTTGTCACCACCAGGCCTACCTTACAAGGGCTCCTGAAGGAAGCACTAAACATGGAAAGGAACAATCAGTATCAACCACTGCAAAAACATGCCAAATTGTAAAGACCATTGATGCTAAGAAGAAACTGCATCAAGTAACAAGCAAAATAACCAGTTAACATCATAATGACAGGATCAAATTCACACATAACAATATTAACCTTAAATGTAAATGGGCTAAATGCACTAACTAAAAAACACAGACTGGCAAATTAGATAGCGTCAAGAACCGTCAGTGTGCTGTATTCAAGAGACCCATCTCACGTGCAGAGACACACATAGGCTCGAAATAAGGAGAAGGAGGAAGATCTACTAAGCATATGGAAACCAAAAAAATAAAAAAAATAAAAAAAACAGGGGTTGCAATCTTAGTCTCTGATAAAACAGACTTTAAACCAACAAGATCAAAAGAGACAAAGAAGGCCATTACATAATGATAAAGGGATCAATTCAACAAGAAGAGCTAACTATCCTAAATATATATGCACCCAATACAGGTGCACACAGATTCCTAAGGCAAGTCCTTAGAGACCTACAAAGAGACTTAGACTCCCACACAATAATAATGGGAGACTTTAACACACCACCGTCAATATTAGATCAATGAGACAGAAGGTTAACAAGGATATCCAGGACTTGAACTCAGCTCTGCACCAAGCAGACCTAATAGACATCTACAGAACTCTCCACCTCAAATCAATAGAATATACAGTCTTCTCAACACCACATCGCACTTATTCCAAAATTACCACATAGTTGAAAGTAAAGCACTTCTCAGCAAATATAAAAGAATAGAAATCACAACAAACTGTCTCTAAGACCACAGTGCAATCAAATTAGAACTCAGAATTAAGAAATTCACTTAAAACTGCAAAACTACATAGAATCTGAACAACCTGCTCCTGAATGACTACTGAGTAAATAGTGAAATGAAGGCAGAAATAAAGATGTTCTTTGAAACCAGTGAGAACAAAGGCACAACATCCCAGAATCTCTGGGACACATTTAAAGCAGTGTGTAGAGGGAAATTTATAGCACTAAATTTCCAGAAGAGAAAGCAGGAAAGATCTAAAATCAACACCATAACATCACAATTAAAAGAACTAGAGAAGAAAGAGGAAACAAATTCAACAGTTAGCACAAGGGAAGAAATAACTAAGATCAGAAGAGAACTAAAAGAGATAGAGACAAAAAAAAAAAAAAAAAAAAAAAAAAAAACAAAAAAACCCTTCAAAAAATCAGTGAATCCAGGAGCTGGTTTTTTGAAAAGATCAACAGAATTGAAAGACTACTAGCAAGACTAACAAAGAAGAAAAGACAGAATAATCAAATAGATGCAATAAAAAATGATAAAGGGGATATCACCACTGATCCCACAGAAACACAAACTACCCTCAGAGGATACTATAAACACCTCTATGCAAATCAACTAGAAAATCTAGAGAAAATGGGTAAATTCCTGAACATATACATCGTCCCAAGACTAAAGCAGGAAGAAATTGAATCTCTGAATAGATCAATAACAAGCTCTAAAATTGAGGCAATAATTAATAACCTACCAACCAAAAAAAAATCCAGGACCAGAGGGATTCACAGCCGAATTCTACCACAGATACAAAAAGAAGCTGGCACCATTCCTTCTGAAACTATTCCAATCAACAAAAAAAGACGGAATCCTCCCTAGCTTGTTATATGAGGCCAGTATCATCCTGATACCAAAGTCTGTCAGAGACACAACAAAAAAAGAGAATTTTAGACCAATATCCCTGATGAACATTGATGCAAAAATCCTCAATAAAATACTGACAAACCAAATCCAGCAGCACATCGAAAAGCTTATCCACCACAATCAAGTCGGCTTCATCCCTGGGATGCAAGGCTTGTTCAACATGTGCAAATCAATAAACATAATACATCACATAAGCAGAACCAATGACAAAAACCACATGATTATCTCAATAGATGCAGAAAAGCTGATAAGAAACTTCAGCACAGTCTCAGGATACAAAATTAATGTGCAAAAATCACAAGCATTCTTATACACCAGTAACAGACAAACAGAAAGCCAAATCATGAATGAACTTCCATTCACAATTGCTTCAAAGAGAATAAAATACCTAGGAATCCAACTTACAAGGGATGTAAAGGACCTCTTCAAGGAGAACTACAAACCACTGCTCAGTGAAATAAAAGAGGACACAAACAAATGGAAGAACATTCCATGCTCATGGGTAGGAAGAATCAGTATCATGAAAATAACCATACTGCCCAAGGTAATTTATACATTCAATGCCATCCCCATTAAGCTACCAATGACTTTCTTCAGAGAATTGGAAAAAACTGCTTTAAAGTTCAAATGGAACCAAAAAAGAGCTTGCATTGCCAAGACAATCCTAAGCAAAAAGAACAAAGCTGGAGGCATCACGCTACCTGACTTCAAACTATACTATAAGGCTACAGTAACCAAAACAGCATGGTACTGGTACCAAAACAGAGATCTAGACCAATGGAACAGAACAGAGCCCTCAGAAATAACACCACACATCTACAACCATGTGATCTTTGATAATCCTGACAAAAACAATAAATGGGGAAAGAATTTCCTGTTTAATAAACAGTGCTGGGAAAGCTGGCTAACCAAATATAGAAAGCTGAAACTGGATCACTTCCTTATACCTTATACAAGAATTAATTCAAGATGGATTGGAGACTTAAACGTTAGACCTAAAACCATAAAAACCCTAGAAGAAAACCTAGGTAATACCATTCAGGACATAGGCATGTGCAAGGACTTCATGTCTAAAACACCAAAAGCAATGGCAACAAAAGCCAAAATAGACAAATGGGATCTAATTAAACTTAAGAGCTTCTGCACAGCAAAACAAACTACCATCAGAGTGAACAGGCAACCTACAGAATGGGAGAAAATTATTGCAATCTACCCATCTGACAAAGGGCTAATATCCAGAATCTACAAAGAACTCAAACAAATTTACAAGAAAAAACAACCCCATGAAAAAGTGGGCAAAGGATATGAACAGACACTTCTCAAAAGAATATATTTATGCAGCCAACAAACAAACAAACAAAATGCTCACCATGACTGGTCATTAGAGAAATGCAAATCAAAACCACAATGAGATACCATCTCACACCAGTTAGGATGGTAATTATTTAAAAGTCAGGAAACAACAGACACTGGAGAGGCTATGGAGAAATAGGAATGCTTTTACACTGTTGGCAGGAGTGTAAACTAGTTCAACGATTGTGGAAGACAGTGTGGCGATTCCTCAAGGATCTAGAACTAGAAATACCATTTGACCCAGCTATCGCATTACTGGGTATATACCCAAAGGACATAAATCATGCTACTATAAAGACACACGCACATGTATGTTTATTGTGGCACTATTCACAATAGCAAAAACTTGGAACCAACCCAAATGTCCATCAATGATAGATTGGATTAAGAAAATGTGGCACATACACACCATGGAATACTATGCAGCCATAAAAGAGGATGAGTTCATGTCCTTTGCAGGGACATGCATGAAGCGGGAAACCATCATGCTGAGCAAACTATCACAAGTACAGAAAACTAAACACTGCATGTTCTCGCTCGCAGGTGATAATTGAACAATAAGAACACTTGGACACAGGGCAGGGAACATCACACACAGGGCATTGTCATGGGTGGGGAGCAGAGGGAGAGATAGCATTAGAAGAAATACCTAATGTAAATGATGAGTTAATGGGTGCAGCAAACCAACATGGCACATGTATACCTATTTAACAAACCTGCACATTGTGCACATGTACCCTAGAACTTAAAGTATAATAAAAGTAAAAAAAGAAAAGAAAAAAACCATAAGCCTGTGAATCCTTCACCAGCAACCAAGGTATCCAGGTTCTCTCTTCAAAGTTGACTAGAAGGCTGGCATGACTCAGGGAGAGAAAGAACAGGCAGCATTCCCACCTGAGAGCCACACAGTGAAGGGGAACCACCTCCCCCTAGCCAAGGGAGGTGGTGAGTGAGCCAAGGGAGGTGGAGCTTGCAGTGAGCCAAGATCGCGCCACTGCCCTCCAGCCTGGGTGACAGAACGAGACTCCGTCTCAAAAAATAAATAAATAAACAAATAAAAATTAAATAAGTAAATAAAATGAAAAATAAAATAAAACCTGTTAATCCTATTGCATTAAAGATAAAATATTAAAAAAACAAATAACAAACAAGGAATATTTTCCAAAATATTTTGCTAAATTAGAAGTGAATGCTGATTTACCTGTTACCTTATAGCACAGGTTTTCAAATTCTGTTAAATCATGTTATGTAATTTTGAGTAGAACCCTAAGGAGTCACTGTTTATGTGTGAGAGTGGGGAGTTGGAGTTGTAGCTCATCTTAAGGAAACTGAAAATGCTGAGCTTCAAACGTTTTCCTGGAGTTTTGATTAATGCAAATATAACTGCTAGGAACCTCATATGTAAATATATATGTGTACATGTGTGTATATATTATATATATATATATATTGTTGTGAATATACATGCAAATAGAATTGCTGGATCATAATCATGTTTAATTTTTGAAGGAACTGCAAAAAGCCAAAATGTTTCCCAGAGTTGTTCTAAAAATTATCTACTGAAACCATCCGGGCCAGGACATTTATTTTTTTATAAGCTTTTAAATCACAGATTGCATTGATTTAACATTTAAGATACTCAGGTAATCCACCATATGTTGGGAAAGCTTTGGCAGTTGGTGTTTTTTAAGGAATTGAACAATTTTCTCGACTTATTCTAATTTATGTGCACAGAATTGCTGGTAGGGTTCCCTTATACTCATTTTAATAACTGCAGGATTTCTAGTCAGATCATTAGGATCTCTCTTTGTTTCAGTGATTTTTTTTTTTTTTTTTTTTTTTTTTTTGCTCTGAAATCTACTTTTTCTTATAGCCACTTCTGATTTCTTTTTTAAAATGAATGTTTTCTTGGTATATCTTATTTATTCTCTTACTTTCAACTTACCTGTGTTGTTATATTTGAAGTAAGCTTTTTGTTTTGTAAATATGGTTGTACTTGGAGTTACTTTTATATACCACATTCATTTTAAATAGTGGCAGGATTTAAAAAGTGGCAGGATATGAAATTCCACTGGTTTAGCACACATCAAGATTCAAAGACATCAATTAGAAATTTCAGAGTGTGTTTCATGGTCTTACAAGAAGTGGAAAGTCATTTACAGATATTTTCTTGTTTAGTATTTTAGAGAAGCACCCTTTGGAATTCAGCAGATGATAAATCTTTAATTAGTGTTAAATGTAAGCAGTGGCCTATGCTGAGCCCAAAATTCTCTGAAATTAGTAATTACTGAATTTCACAATTGTAAGGTGAAGTACAAGTATACTATGGGGCATAGAAGAGGGCTGATTTTATGATAGAAAAAATAAATCAAAGAAATAAAACATTCCCTTAGGATCATCTTAATACTTTATGTAGTAAAAAATTAAGAAAGAAATTATCAGAAATTCTACATTCATATACATATCCACATGAATGTCTTTACATTTTTTCTAGTCCCAAAGTATTAAGTTAATCATACTTTTCAGAGCGTGACCCAAGAAAGAGCTCTCTTCTGTGTATGTATGCACATATGCATACACGTATACATCTATCTTTCCCTTTATCTTCCCCAAACATGTGATAGGTATTTGAATTCTCATAATATTACATTTTAATAAATGTGAATTTTGTGAAGTCCACTTTATCTCTATTTACTTTCATGTTTAGACATTTTTATTTAATTTTTTTTTTTTTTTTTTTTTTGAGATGGAATCTCACGCTGTCACTCAGGCTAGAGTGCAACGGTGCGATCTCGGCTCACTGCAGCCTATGCCTCCCAGGTTCAAGCAATTCTCCTGCCTCAGCCTCCCGATAGCTGGAACTATAAGCATACACAACCACGCCTGGCTAATTTTTGTATTTTTAGTAGAGACAGGGTTTCACCATGTTGGTCAGGCTGCTCTTGAACTCCTGACCTCAGGTGATCTGCCCACCTTGGCCTCCCAGAATGTGTGAGCCACCATACCCAGCTTATTTAAAATTGATGCAAGATTTTTCTTGGCCCCTTCATCAGATTTGTGACAGGGACAAACACTTACACAGCCCACTGTGCTCAGCCCCTTGTGGGAGGGAACATATGAGTGAGCCAATGCGGGATCAGCTGCTACTGGTGAGAGCAAGCTCTGTGCCGGACCTGTGGCAGCGCCCAAGTAGGGGAGTCTGTGACCCCAAAACCCCAGAGGGGGTGTTACAGCTCTCCTTTAGTCAGACCATTTGTGGATGGCTGTGTGTTAACAGCTCAGTTGTCCTCTTGCCTCATCCCGTGTGGAAACTGCGCTCCACCAGTGAGGGCAGAGGGCTGGTGTGACAGCCTCTTTGGGTACCCACACTTGGTGGGCCCCAAGCTCTTCTCTGGCATCTAAGAAGAATGCGGTTGCATAGGCACTCAAAGGGTGGTGAAAGCAGAGAATTTTATTGAGTGGTGGGAATGGTTCTCAGAGGATATGGGAGCTGGAGAGGGGATGAGAAGGGCAGATAGATCTGCCTGAATTCCAGCCACCTTCCCTGAAGTCAAGCTGTCTCTTCTTCCCCAAAGTCCAGCTGTCTTCGCTCTAAAGTCAAGCTGTCTCTTCTTCTCCAACGTCTAGCCATCTTCTCTCCAAAGTCAAGCAGTCTCTCCCCTCTACTGACTGTGTCTGGGGTCTTTATAGGTACAATATCGGGACAGGGTGGGCCATAGGTAGTTTTGGAAAATGTAATATTCATTCGGTAAAAAGACATTATTCAGAAAGAACCAATCAGGAGAGAGCAGGCAAACATGAATAGCAGTTCTCTCTTTGGGCCACAGGTTTTAGGCTACTTTGGCTTGAAGGTGGGGTTTCACCAGGCACCTGCCCTTGTCTGCCTAGAATTTCCCTGCCTCCTCCCTTATCAAAATTATGATAATAAAATTATGCTGAAGTCTTCATATAGTTCCCTGTATGCAATTTTGGTGATATTGTAATATTTTCTTCACATTGTAAAGTTCTCTGTAAATAATCCAACTGGAAATTCCAGATTTAAAACTAGATAATCCCAGCTGACATTTCTAGTTAAGATTTTTTTGGCTTCAGATAGCGGGTTAATGTGCAATATCAGTTACCTGTGGTTCTCAAATATTAGTTATGAATAAAAGGGTAGATTCCCAACCCCAATACAACATAATAATGAGATATCAAACACCGTGCTAAAGGATTTATGTGAGTTTTCTCATTTAATTAATACAAAAATCCCACGAGTTATTTGTTATTATTATTCCCACCTTTTCAAACTAGAAAAGCAAGTCTAAGGAGAAATTCCATAATTTTCATTTTTCTTTTTTCTTTTTCTTATTATTATTATTATACTTTAAGTTCTAGGGTACATGTGCATAATGTGCAGGTTTGTTACATATGTATACTTGTGCCATGTTGGTGTGCTGTACCCGTCAACTCGTCAGCACCCATCAATTCGTCATTTACATCAGGTATAACTCACAATGCAATCCCTCTCCCCTCTCCCCTCCCCATGATAGGCCCCGGTGTGTGATGTTCCCCTTCCCGAGTCCAAGTGATCTCATTGTTCAGTTCCCACCTATGAGTGAGAACATGCAGTGTTTGGTTTTCTGTTCTTGCAAGAGTTTGCTGAGAATGATGGTTTCCAGCTGCATCCATGTCCCTACAAAGGACGCAAACTCATCCTTTTTTATGGCTGCATAGTATTCCATGGTGTATATGTGCCACATTTTCTCAATCCAGTCTGTCACTGATGGACACTTGGGTTGATTACAAGTCTTTGCTAGTGTGAATAGTGCCGCAATAAACATACATTTGCATGTGTCTTTATAGCAGCATGATTTGTAATCCTTTGGGTATATACCCAGTAATGGGATGGCTGGGTCATACAGTACTTCTAGTTCTAGATCCTTGAGGAATCGCCATACTGTTTTCCATAATGGTTGAACTAGTTTACAATCCCACCAACAGTGTAAAAGTATCCCTATTTTTCCACATCCTCTCCAGCACCTGTTGTTTCCTGACTTTTTAATGATTGCCATTCTAACTGGTGTGAGATGGTATCTCATTGTGGTTTTGATTTGCATTTCTCTGATGGCCAGTGATGATGAACATTTTTTCATGTGTCTGTTGGCTGTATGAATGTCTTCTTTTGAGAAATGTCTGTTCACATCCTTTGCCCACTTTTTGATGGGGTTGTTTGTTTTTTTCTTGTAAATTTGTTTGAGTTCCTGGTAGGTTCTGGATATTAGCCCTTTGTCAGATGAGTAGATTGCAAAAACTTTCTCCCATTCTGTAGGTTGCCTGTTCACTCTGATGGTAGTTTCTTTAGCTGTGCAGAAGCTCTTTAGTTTAATTAGATCCCATTTGTCAATTTTGGCTTTTGTTGCTGTTGCTTTTGATGTTTTAGACATGAAGTCCTTGCCCATGCCTATGTCCTGAATGGTATTACCTAGGTTTTCTTCTAGGGTTTTTACGGTATTAGGTCTAAAATTTAAGTCTCTAATCCATCTTGAATTAATTTTTTTATGAGGAGTAAGGAAAGGATCCAGTTTCAGCTTTCTAGTCATGGCTAGCCAATTTTCTCAGCACCATTTATTAAATAGGGAATCCTTTCCCAGTTTCTTGTTTTTGTCAGGTTTGTCAAAGACCAGATGGCTGTAGACTGTTTGGCATTATTTCTGAGGGCTCTGTTCTGTTCCACTGGTCTATATCTCTGTTTTGGTAACCAGTACCATGCTGTTTTGGTTACTGTAGCCTTATAGTATAGTTTGAAGTCAGGTAGTGTGCTGCCTCCAGCTTTGTTCTTTTTGCTTAGGATTGTCTTGGCAATGCGAGCTCTTTTTTGGTTCCATATGAACTTTAAAGCAGTTTTTTCCAATTCTGTGAAGAAAGTCATTGGTAGCTTAATGGGGATGGCATTGAATGTATAAATTACCTTGGGCAGTATGGCCATTTTCATGATATTGATTCTTCCTATGCATGAGCGTGGTATGTTCTTCCATTTGTTTGTGTCCTCTTTTATTTCACTGAGCAGTGGTTTGTAGTTCTCCTTGAAGAGGTCCTTTACATCCCTTGTAAGTTGGATTCCTAGGTATTTTATTCTCTTTGAAGCAATTGTGAATGGAAGTTCATTCATGATTTGGCTTTCTGTTTGTCTGTTACTGGTGTATAAGAATGCTTGTGATTTTTGCACATTAATTTTGTATCCTGAGACTGTGCTGAAGTTTCTTATCAGCTTAAGGAGATTTTGGGCTGAGACAATGGGGTTTTCTAAATATACAATCATGTCATCTGCAAACAGGGACAATTTGACTTCTTCTTTTCCTAACTGAATACCCTTTATTTCTTTCCCTTGCCTGATTGCCCTAGCCAGAACTTCCAACACTATGTTGAATAGGAGTGGTGAGAGGGGGCATCCCTATCTTGTGCCAGTTTTCAAAGGGAATTATTCCAGTTTTTGCCCATTCAGTATGATATTGGCTGTGGTTTTGTCATAAATAGTTCTTATTATTTTGAGATGTGTTCCATCAATACCGAATGTATTGAGCGTTTTTAGCATGAAGGGCTGTTGAATTTTGTCAAAGGCCTTTTCTGCATCTATTGAGATAATCACATGGTTTTTGTCTTTGGTTCTCTTTATATGCTGGATTACGTTTATTGATTTGCGTATGTTGAACCAGCCTTGCATCCCAGGGATGAAGCCCACTTGATCATGGTGGGTAAATTTTTTGATGTGCTGCTGGATCCGGTTTGCCAGTATTTTATTGAGGATTTTTGCATCGATGTTCATCAGGGATATTGGTCTAAAATTCTCTTTTTTTGTTGTGTCTCTGCCAGCCTTTGGTATTAGGATGATGTTGGCCTCATAAAATGAGTTAGGGAGGATTCCCTCTTTTTCTATTGATTGGAATAGTTTCAGAAGGAATGGTACCAGCTCCTCCTTGTACCTCTGGTAGAATTCAGCTGTGAATCCATCTGTTCCTGGACTTTTTTTGGTTGGTAGGCTATTTATTATTGCCTCAATTTCAGAGCCTGCTATTGGTCTATTCAGGGATTCAACTTCTTCCTGGTTTAGTCTTGGGAGAGTGTAAGTGTCCAAGAAATTATCCATTTCTTCTAGGTTTTCTAGTTGATTTGCATAGAGGTGTTTATAGTATTCTCTGATGGTAGTTTGTATTTCTGTGGGGTCAGTGGTGATATCCCCTTTATCATTTTTTATTGCGTCTATTTGATTCTTCTCTCTTTTCTTCTTTATTAGTCTTGCTAGCGGTCTATCAATTTTGTTGATATTTTCAAAGAACGAGCTCCTGGATTCATTGATTTTTTGGAGGGTTTTTTGTGTCTCCATCTCCTTCAGTTCTGCTCTGATCTGTTATTTCTTGCCTTCTGCTAGTTTTTGAATGTGTTTGCTCTTGCTTCTCTAGTTCTTTTAATTGTGATGTTAGAGTGTCCATTTTAGATCTTTCCAGCTTTCTCTTGTGGGCATTTAGTGCTATAAATTTCCCTCTACACACTGCTTTAAATGTGTCCCAGAGATTCTGGTATGTTGTATCTTTGCTCTCATTGGTTTCAAAGAACATCTTTATTTCTGCCTTCATTTCATTATGTACCCAGTAGTCATTCAGGAGCAGATTATTCCGTTTCCATGTAGTTGAGCAGTTTTGATTGAGTTTCTTAGTCCTGAGTTCTAGTTTGATGGCACTGTGGTCTGAGAGAGAGTTTGTTATAATTTCTGTTCTTTTACATTTGCTGAGGAGTGCTTTACTTCCAATTATGTGGTCAATTTTGGAATAAGTGTGATGTGGTGCTGAGAAGAATGTATATTCTGTTGATTTGGGGTGTAGAGTTCTGTAGATGTCTATTAGGTCTGCTTGCTGCAGAGATGAGTTCAATTCCTGGATGTCCTTGTTCAGTTTCTGTCTCGTTGATCTGTCTAATGTTGACTGTGGGGTGTTGAAGTCTCCCATTATTATTGTATGGGAGTCTAAGTCTCTTTGTAAGTCTCTAAGGACTTGCTTTATGAATCTGGGTGCTCCTGTATTGGGTGCATATATATTTAGGATAGTTAGCTCTTCCTGTTGAATTGATCCCTTTACCATTATGTTATGTCCTTCTTTGACTCTTTTGATCTTTGATGGTTTAAAGTCTGTTTTATCAGAGACTTGGATTGCAACCCCTGCTTTTTTTTGTTCTCCATTTGCTTGGTAGATCTTCCTCCATCCCTTTATTTTGAGCCTATGTATGTCTCTGCATGTGAGATGGGTCTCCTGAATACAGCACAGTGATGAGTCCTGACTCTTTATCCAGTTTGCCAGTCTGTGTCTTTTAATTGGACCATTTGGTCCATTTACATTTAAGGTTAATATTGTTATGTGTGAACATGATCCTGCCATTATGATATTAACTGGTTATTTTGCTCGTTAGTTGATGCAGTTTCTTCCTAGCCTCGATGGTCTTTACATTTTGGCATGTTTTTGCAATGGCTGGTACTGGTTGTTCCTTTCCATGTTTAGGGCTTCCTTCAGGGTCTCTTGTAAAGCAGGCCTGGTGGTGACAAAATCTCTAAGCATTTGCTTATCTGTAAAGGATTTTATTTCTCCTTCACTTATGAAACTTAGTTTGGCTGGATATGAAATTCTGAGTTTAAAATTCTTTTTTTTAAGAGTGTTGAATATTGGCCCCCACTCTCTTCTGGCTTGTAGAGTTTCTGCTGAGAGATCTGCTGTTAGTCTGACGGGCTTCCTTTTGTGGATAACCCGACCTTTCTCTCTGGCTGCCCTTAAGATTTTTTCCTTCATTTCAACTTTGGTGAATCTGGCAATTATGTGTCTTGGAGTTGCTCTTATCGGGGAGTATCTTTGTGGCGTTCTCTGTATTTCCTGAATTTGAATGTTGGCCTGCCCTACTAGGTTGGGGAAGTTCTCCTGGATGATATCCTGAAGAGTGTTTTCCAACTTGGTTCCATTTTCCCCCTCACTTTCAGGCACCCCAATCAGACGTAGATTTGGTCTTTTTACATAATCCCATACTTCTTGCAGGCTTTGTTTATTTCTTCTTCTTCTTTTTTCTTTAGATTTCTCTTCTCGCTTCATTTCATTCATTTGATCCTCAATCGCTGATACTCTTTCTTCCAGTTGATCAAGTTGGTTACTGAAGCTTGTGCATTTGTCACGTATTTCTCGTGTCGTGGTTTTTACCTCTGTCAGTTCGTTTATGGCCTTCTCTGCATTAATTATTCTAGTTATCAATTCTTCCATTCTTTTTTGAAGATTTTTAGTTTCTTTGTGCTGGGTACGTAATTCCTCCTTTAGCTCTGAGAAGTTTGACGGACTGAAGCCTTCTTCTCTCATCTCGTCAAAGTCATTCTCTGTCCAGCTTTGATCTGTTGCTGGCAATGAGCTGTGTTCCTTTGCAGGGGGTGATGCACTCTTATTTTTTGAATTTCCAGCTTTTCTGCCCTGCTTTTTCCCCCATCTTTGTGGTTTTATCTGTCTCTGGTCTTTGATAATGGTGACGTACTGATGGGGTTTTCGTGTGGGTGTCCTTCCTGTTTGTTAGTTTTCCTTCTAACAGTCAGGACCCTCAGCTGTAGGTCTGTTGGAGATTGCTTGAAGTCCACTCCAGACCCTGTTTGCCTGGGTATCAGCAGCAGAGGCTGCAGAAGATAGAATATTGCTGAACAGCAAGTGAATCTGTCTGATTCTTGCTTTGGAATCTTCCTCTCAGGGGTGTACTCCACCGTGTGAGATGTGAGGTGTTGGTCTGCCCCCAGTGGGGGATGTCTCCCAGTTAGGCTACTCAGGGGTCAGGGACCCACTTGAGCAGACAGTCTGTCTGTTCTCAGATCTCAACCTCCATGTTGGGAGATCCACTGCTCTCTTCAAAGCTGTCAGACAGAGTCGTTTGAGTCTGCAGAGGATTCTGCTGCTTTGTTGTTGTTGTTGTTGATTAGCTGTGCCCTGTCCCCAGAGGTGGAGTCTACAGAGACAGGCAGGGCTCCTTGAGCTGCTGTGAGCTCCACCCAGTTCGAGCTTCCCACATCTTTGTTTACCTATTTAAGCCTCAGCAATAGCGGGTGCCCCTCCCCCAGCCTCGCTGCTGCCTTGCCGTTAGATCACAGACTGCTGTGCTAGCAATGAGGGAGGCTCCGTGGGCGGGTGTGGGACCCTCCTGGCCAGGTGTGGGATATAATCTCCTGGTGTGCCCATTTGCTAAGGCCCTTGGTACAGCACCGTATTGGGGTGGGAGTTACCCGATTTTCCAGGTGTTGTGTGTCTCAGTTCCCCTGGCTAGGAAAAGGGATTCCCTTCCCCCTTGCACTTCCCAGGTGAGGCGATGCCTCGCCGTGCTTCAACTCTTGCTGGTCAGACTGCAGCAGCTGACCAGCACCAATTGTCCTGCACTCCCTAGTGAGATGAACCCAGTACCTCAGTTGAAAATGCAGAAATCACCTGTCTTCTGTGTCGCTTGCGCTGGGAGCTGGAGACTGGAGCTGTTCCTATTTGGCCATCTTGCTCCGCCCCCTCATAATTTTCATTTTTAAAGGCACTCCAGGGCCAGGCGCAGTGACTCACACCTGTAATCCCAGCACTTTGGGAGGCTGAGGCGGGTAGATCATGAGGTCAGGAGATCAAGACAATCCTGGCTAACATAGTGAAATCCCATCTCTACCAAAAATACAAAAAAAAAAAAAAAGAAAATTAGCCAGGCCTGGTGGTGGGCACCTGTAGTCCCAACTACTCGGGAGGCTGAGGCAGGAGAATGGCATGAACGTGGGAGGTGGAGCTTGCAGTGAGCTGAGATTGCACCCCTGCACTCCAGCCTGGGCGACACAGTGAGATCCTGTCTCCAAAAAAAAAAAAAAGCACTCCAGATGATTCTATTATAGGTGTTTCAGAAAATGAGGTGAGTTATATCATACTTCCAACACTAGAATTGATAATATATGGATATGATATGCAGCATATTATCATGATAAAATATGAAAGATTTTCTAAATTTCTGTTTGTAGGTTTAGCCAATAATCTAAGGTGCTGCAGGAAAATTATGTATTTGTATAATGAGAAAAAAGATGCGTTCCTTTTATATGAACACGCATGATGAATCCAGGAGAGGAAAATATTTCCTTATTTTTAAATTATATATTCAAACAAATTGTTTCTGATATTGAACTTTTTGACCTTAGTTACATCATTTAATCATAATTTGAATTTCTTTTAAGCTGAGCATTGTCATTGTTTTGACATTCCCCAAGTTCCTTGATTCTTAATTAGGGTTGACCTATTGGATAGTAACTATAGCAGATTTATAGCCTTAGACTGCTTAAATTGTTTATGAATAAGCCATATTCACAATCCATTTCTGAAACCTAATTTTTGTTTACTTTTAATTTTTTTGAGAGATTCATCTTTTATTTTAAAGCAGTGGTAAATTTAAAAATTTGATGTATTTTTCTCAAGATCAAAGAGAAATCACTTACATATTTTATATTACTTTTGTTGGGAGCCATGCTTTTTCTTCATTAATTACCTTTAGAAACACTGAATTTATCTGAAACATGAAGTATCCCTGTAGAGTTTGCTTTGACTACTTCAATGGAAGATTTATGTTAAGATTTTAAGTAACGAAGAACAATAGTTTTAGGTATGAGACTACTGAGCCTATCCAAGAAGCTAAGTTGTCTTTGAGTCTCAGATAATTATTTACAGTTAGAAATGGGATGAATATGTTTCTGTGAAGCTGATTGGAAGAGGAAGTATCGATTGATTCATCTGTATAATAATTATGTTTAGAAATGGCAACTTGGGTGGCTCCTTCTCCTTAAGGAAAATAACAAAGCCTAATATTTAGGTAAAGTATTTATAAAGATAAGTATAAACAATATTCTGTATAAACACTGGAAATTATTATCAATAATTAATATTTAACCTTAAAGAATCCCAAAAGGATCTAATAAAGTGAGAATTAAGATAGATTAAAACAATGTCCTAAGTCACCTTGGAGGCAAATTTAAGATTCCTTATGGGAAGAGTTTTTGAAGAGAAAATGCAAAGGTTGAGGTTCAAGTTTACCTCTCAAACTTCTGATTAAAGAGTCATGATGAGAGAACACACAATTTTTTGCTGATTGATCATTTAGTCGAGAATATTTCCAATGCTTGATACAAAGTGAAGTGTGGTTATTGAAATAAAGTTTTACTTGATTTATTTGAATGAACAAAAACTCCATCACACTTCAATTTTTCCCCACAACTCTCTGATATTTATCCGTATATACCTTTGCCATTTTAATGTGAATTGGATGAAAATAAGAACACTATGTAGTATGATTCTTCTCCAGTTCCACACAGATTCAAGCATGGAAGACTTTCATCTAGTTACCTTAATTACCTAGTCCCTGAACAAGGACTGAACAAGGCAGGAGGATTGATTTTTTTCTACATCTGTATCAATCTTTGTATCCTGTACATCTGGAGTAAAACAGTATCTTTGTTCCCTGATATGTGCTGTTCTCTCTAACATCTACTATGCTTATACGTTTCCTTGTTCTGTACTTCTATTAGATGTTAAAAAAACAAATTCAGTTTACAGAAAAAAGGAAATTATTTTGGCTTGTTAATTTGTTTAAGTTCCTTATAGGTTCTGGATATCAGACCTTTGTCAGATGCACAGTTTACAAATATTTCCTCCTATTCTGTAGGTTTTATGGTTACCCTGCTTATAGTTTCTCTTGCCGTGCAGGAGGTCTTTAGTTTAATTAGGCTCCATTTGTCAATTTTTCATTTTTGTTACAATTGCTTTTGGCATTTTTGTCTTGAAATATTTGCTGAGTCCCATGTCCAGATTGGTATCTCCTAAGTTATCTTCCAGGGTTTTTATAGTTTTAGGTTTTATATTTATGTCTTTAATCCATCTTGAGTTAATTTTTGTATACGGTGTAAGGACGGGGTCCAGTTTCCATTTTCTGCATATGGCTACCTAATTATCCCATCACCATTTATTGAATCAGAAAAGTCAGCAAAGGACATGAACAGACAATTTTCAAAAGAAGACATGTGGCCTAAAAGGATATGAAAAAACACACAATGTAACTAATCATTGGAGAAATGCAAATCAAAACCACAATGAGATACCAGCTCACACCAATCAAAATGGCTATTACTAAAAAGTCAAAATAACAAATGCTACCAAAGTTTTAGAGAAAAGAAAATGCTTATAACTGCTGGTAGGACTGTAAGTTAGTCCAGCCATGGTGGAAAGCAGTTTGGCAACTTGTGAAGAACTTAAAACAGAATTGCTATTTGATATGATTTAGCTGTGTTCCCACCCAAATCTCATCTAGAATTGTAACTCCTAAAATTCCCATGTCTTCCAGGAGGAACCCGTGGGAGGTCATTGAATTATGGTGGGAGGACTTTCCTGCACTGTTCTCTTGATGGTGAATGAATCTCACGAGATCTGATGGTTTTAAAAATGAGAGTTTCACTGCACAAGCTCTCCCTTTTTGACTGCTGCCATCCACGTTAGAGGTGTTTTGCTCCTCCTTGCCTTCTAGATTGTCAGGTCTCCCCCGCCATGTGGAATTATAAGTCCATTAAACTTCTTTTCCTTCCCAGTCTCGGAAATGTCTTTATCAGCGCTGTTAAAATGTCCTAATACAGTAAAGTGGTACAAGTAGAGTGAGGCACGACTGAAAAGATGCGCAAAAATGTGGAATCAACTTTGGAAGTGGGTAACTGGCAGAGGTTGGAACAATTTGCAGTGCTCAGAAGACAGGAAAATGTGGGAAAGTCTAACTCCAAGAGACTTGTTGAATGACTTTGACCAAAACGCTGATAATGATATGGACTATGAAATCCATGCTGAGGCAGTCTCTGATGGAGATGAGGAACTTGCTGGGAACTGGAGCAAACGTGACTCTTGTCACCTTTGGCAAGATGGTGGTTGAGGAGAGGCCTTGGCAAGCAGTGGCTGTGATGCCTGAATGTAGCGAGGGGCCTGAAAAGGGAACTCAGAGCAGACACTGGGTTTTAGAGCCTGAAACTACAGAAAGTCCGCTGCGTTCAAGGCCTGCTTCCCCCAAAATCTAGCAGTGTGGCCTCAAGCAAACCACTTCACTTCTCTTGGCCTCAGTTTCTAAATCTGCAAAATGGGATTTGTATTCCCACCCCAGCCCACAGAATTCAGAGTCAAATGAGAAGGCGGGAAGAGCTCACTTGCCAAGGGACTCTTTCAAAGACTTGAGGTGGAGAAACTGAGGCATCGAGAGGGCTAGGGCTCTGCTAGCTGTCACCCAGAGATAGTGATGGACCTGTGATGAGAAGCCAGGGCTCCTGTCCCTAGTTCCTCGCGCTTTCCTCAGGCTGGGGACTGAGTGTGGTGAGATGGAAAGGGCGCACCCTCCTGCTCTTTCTCTCTGGACAGGGACAGGATGCTGGGTGAAGGGTGAAAGGAAGAGGCTGGAGAAGGGAGAAAAGCTCCAGCTCACACCAAGTCTGAGATTTTTTAAAATGCCGACTCCACGGCCCCTCCCATGCCCGCCCCATTCTTCTGAAGTCCTGGTTGTGAAGGAAGAAGTCTCAGTCAAAGTCTGCTGCTCCACCTCTCTGACTGCAGACCCAAGGGGCCCGCGCAGGCTGCAGTGGGTCCTGAGCCCCCAGGGCTGTGCCCACTGGTCCTGACTGAGCTCGCTGCCAAGGTCAGTCCAACGCCAAGGGCACGGGGCCAGGGCAGGTGGAGCAGGGCTACCCCAAGTTCACAGAGGCCGCTGGTGTCAATATGACGTCTTCTGGGGCGCCTGGCATCCCTAGGAGTGGAGCCACTGATGAAGTTAAAACTGCCTCCTCCTTCAGGAAGATTTTGCTCCCATAGCTAGCGAACAGGGAGCGGAGCAGTGTCAGGAGGATCTGCGGGCGCTGCTGCGGGCTTCTATGCAGGGACAGTGCAGCAGGCAGCCTCTCAGGGCCAGGGGAATTTCAGGACAGGGGTCATCAGCAGCCCTGCGCATTCTCCATCCCTGGATCGGTGCAGGGCCATTTGGATGCTGTGAGAAAGTCGCGGTCTTGGGACATTGGGTCCAGGCTCCGGTAGAAGCAGGTGATAAACGCACTCCGGCCAGTTCGGAGCGCCAGCTAGGCTGTGGTGCCCACGATGCCCAGGGTAGGCGCCATGAGGAACAGGAAATTGGCTAGGGTGGGAGCTCACTGGTAGGCGGTCTGGGAAGTCAAAGATCTGCTGCTCCAGCGCTGCCACCAGCTGCAGGCAGCAGAAGGCGACGAGCATGTGGCACCAGCGCATTCGCCCATCTCTCCACCAACCACTTTATCCAACCTTCAATAATTATCTTTTCATTATATCCAGTGATTGTTCTACTTATTATAGGGAGCAGCTGTCAGTCCAGTAACACACTTAACAAATGATACATCTAGTCCTCAAGGTTAACAAAAACGTGAAGACCAGCCCAACCCTGAAAATCAGTTTGCAAACCTTCACTATGTCTGATGCCATTCCTAATAATTTTTAGGGACAAGTTTTGTTTGTGGTAAACAACGTAAGTTGGGGTGTGTGCTGAGCCCAAAGCTAACCAATTGCTCACAGTTACTCATAACTACCCATCGACTTGACTTGATCAAACTTCAGTCAGTCTTGTCACCTCTCCTCAGGCCCCTGCGCCTTGGCTCACCACCTAAGACTGAACAAGCACTAAACGACAGACCAGCCCCCTAACAGCTCACTCCGAAAATAAGCAGGCCTCGTAGAGAAACGATTTTTGTTGGAGCATCCTGGTTTTGCCACCTGCTCACACCACTACCTGTCCTTCTCTCCAAGGAGGCTTCTGCCAGCCCTGCTTATCCTTCCCTAGAAAAGGAAAGCCTTTTCCTGTTTGATCCTGAGACACTTGCACATTGAGTTTGGAATGTTCTCCCTATTGCAATCGTCTTTTTGAATAAGTTTTATTTTTCCCTACCTCTGGTTGATTTCTGATTAATACCAGTGAGCTTGGATGAAAGCCTGCACACCTCAGGTGTGTGTGTGTGTGTGTGTGTGTGTGTGTGTGTGTGTGTGTGTGTATTTTAGCATTACCATGAAGGCAATAACAATAAAATCAAAGAAAAGCAAATGGATAAGCAATATGTTGGACTAACATCTCAAATCTGAAAATGGCATTGATATGATTTATTTTCAAAATGGTAAGCTTTTTGAAGTATAATCTTATTTTAACCTAAAATCTTACTATCAAAAAATGCAATGTACGTTAAAATGTTCTGAAATGCTTTTATTCACATTTATTAAATGGTCATACTCACTCAGATATCTACAAATTGGTTTTTCACTTATGTAATTGTCTTATAGAATATTCAAAAGTCATGCAGAATGTGAGATAATTTTCTGTTGAATATGATCGTTTTATCATTGCAAGACATCAAACATCCCTGTTTCCTGCCAAATAAATGTACAATAGCAATAAATGTAAGGGTGTGTTTTTTAAAAAAGACACATTTTTGAGTTACAAAACAAGGATTTTAAAACTTGAATTGTTACAGTGAATATGTCTTAATATAGGCTACGGTCACTTTAGATAAAAAATTACCTCACATCTATTCTTTTCAGTATCACTTAAAGGTATTCTTTTAGTGGCAAAGATTTTTTTTTTTCTGCCTAGAGGCAGATATTTTGCCATATGGCTATTTATGGTATGAAACTGTATTTAAATGTATGTACACATATAAAAGCTGCCACTGTGGTGGTAAACTATTAAAATTTATCAAGATTAAAAAATAAACAAATAAAAATATTTCTGTTTTCCTATGAAATGTCTTTACTCCAGTCCAAATTTAGAGGTTTAAAATGCTTGAAATTAATAAAACCAAGTGTTTCACATATTTAAGTTTAAATGGCCTTTGTCCTAGTTTTATTAGTGAAGCAGCAGACTGCATTTTTTTCACTCTTCTACACCTTCAAAAGGTGGACAGAAAAATTTGATAAAACTTCTAGGGCATTATCTGTTGAAACACATTAAACACTAAAGGAGAAATACAACCTCATTGTTTATAACAGACATATAAGAATATACTGCATACATGTATCTATCAGTTTTGTATTTTCAAGAAATATTTGCCTTAAAGTGAGCTTCATTAGAATACATGTTCTCCCACAAAGCCAAGGAAAACAGGTTAGATACAAGGATCTGGAAGTCTACGTGTGTGACATAATTTCATTCAACACATTCCACAAATAAGGCAAGAAATGTATCATTGTGACCCAAGATATTCTCTAAATTTTCTCAAAGCAATGTGGCCACATCTATTATCTTTTACTATGACTAGTCATCATTTCATGCATTTCAACATCACCTCACCCATTCTCAGCCTCCTATCTCTGAGATTAATTGTGGCTAACATTCTCAGCAGTCCAAACATCTCGCAAGTGACAGCTTGAAAAGGCCTACCAGAATGATGTTCACTCTGCCACCTGACTAGCTTGTCTTCCATCTAGACATTGCAGTATTTAGAAGAGCGCTTTTAGTATTGTAAATTTCATGCAACATGTGTTCAATGAGATGAAATCTTAAATATTGCAGTACATGTTAATTGGGAGAATGTTAATTTGCTTCTGTAGTTTTAAGTGTATTCTCAGAGGTAGATGAAGACATATCATTGGATTCAAGAAATAAAGCAAATAGAAGAAAAAGTATGTTATTTTAGTTTGGTTATGTTTATGTCTTAAGTTTTCTTTTCTAGATACATGAGAACCTATTAAATAAACTGGAAAAAAAAAGTGGTAGCCTTGGGTTAAATATCATACTTTATGTTTTGTTTCTTAATTCCAGGGTAGAGTAGAAAAATATGCTCTCTTATATAACACAAAAATGATATGGGGGAAGAAGGAAAAAATTAACTTGGAGACATCATTAATTAATTTCTTTTATAAATGAAATACTAAATAGTTTCTATCTGTTTTGACAAATAGAGAATACATTTAGAATCAATGCTTTATTTCTTGGAAAGCGGAGTGAAAATTTTAAATATATTATTCCAATTGTATTATTACTATGCACTACAGATCACATACATTTGTCTTTTCTTCATATTAGACATTAAGTAATGGCAAGTATCCTTTCGAGGGCAATTTAATATAAGTAGTGAAGTATCCAGAAATTCTGAAATAATAAAAGTGACCTAAATCACTGTGTTTGGGAGGGGAATACTTACATTCTCATTATTCCCAAACGGACTCTTACAAGTCTTCTCACTGGGCACATGGATGCACCTCAGTAATACCCAATAACTTAGATAGCCACAACTGCCTGCACTTTTTAATGAGATTCATGTCAACATTATTATTCCTTGCCACCTCAATATCAGATATTTTCTCATGTAATCTTTTACTTCTGAGGAGCTGAATTCTTAATCCATAAACTGAATCCATAGCTACCTATCTGTGGATGTTTTTAAATTATGTGAAAATTTTGTAGATGCATTTTTCAGGGGAAAGTATCAGAACATCCACCTGGTGATTGTAACAAAAACAATCGCTCGTGTTGATATTTAAGTCTTAATTAATTCAGAAAAATTTGCACATGCCTTAAGGTCAGATATTATTTTGTACTCTACATATAAAAACTCCTTTTTTTTTTTTTTGGAGATGGAGTCTCACTCTGTTGCCCAGGTTGAAGGAACTCCACCTCCCATAACATTAATGATCACTGATCACAGATCACCATAACAAATATAATAATAAGGGAATATTTAAAAAATTGTGATGATTACCAAAATGTGAAACCAAGACACAAAGTGAGCACAGGCTGTTTGCTAAATGGCACCAATAGACTTGTTTCACCAAGGTTGTCACAAACATTTCATTTGTAAATAAGAGAAAAAAAGGCCATATCTGTGAAGCACAATAAAGAGAAGTGAAATACAATAAGATATGTTTGTATTAATTTGGTTAACTTTATTCCAACTTTATGTAAATTAGTTTTAAATCAGTTTATAAAACTCTAAAATGAACTTGGCAAATTTAGAGCAATAATAAAATGATTTAAATTAGAAAAGTCTTTTTTAAAAACGATAAATAACAAATGTCTCATTGGAATTATTAAAGTTGTTTCAAGGTCAGCTCTGAAGTTCTTAGAAACTAAAGTAAAAAAAATGACCAGTTTCTGAAGTCAAGATAAAATCATACAATCTTTAACTTAGAAAATTATCTTCTGTGTTGTGTCCTAAGCATAAAACAAGTGTAAGGACTTGCCCTGATACTCTGTAAGTCGTTCCACTCCAATATGCACTGCAGAAATGTTTCCTGGCAAGAACAGCAAGTCAGAAGCCTTTTCAGCATGGTAAGGAGAGAGAGAGACTATGCTATGTATAAAAAAAATAAGATGAGGAGGAACAATAGAGCCTTAGATAAGTGAGAAGTCTAAAAAGAGACATGTATAAGGGGAGCAGTTGCAACTATAAGGAGCAAAATATGGAATGATGAAAAAAGATGCTTTAAAGAAAGTTTTCCTCAGTACTTTGCGATGCTCTTGCCACCTTCTGAAGAAAGCTGGCTCCTCCTGTACCCTTAGGGTATTTGGACCCAGGCTTTGGAATCGGGTGACCATCTACATCAAACTACCTTAAACTGAAATTTGAGTGCATAGAATAAGAATAATTGGGTTAAACAAAATTCACTTTTAATCTAAACTGTCATTCATTAGTTTGACCAACTTTCTTTACCACTGGTCACTTGATCTTTGTCTTATTTGACCAAGGTTGTCAAACAAGGTTTGTTGTTTCCTTCTTTGAAGGAAAGAGTTAGTGTTTCTTCCATTCCAATGCACCCACTTGAGGAATTTTTTAATAAAATGGGCAATGAATGGGCAGTAGAAGAAGTTACAGGTCTGCTAATAAAACACTAAGTAATAAACCATGGAAATTCTAAAATCATTTGCATGAACACCTTGCTTATTTTGTAACTATTATGTATTATCATACGTATACTTAACTCTTTGAATGTGTTAGTATGTGTTCCAAGTATAACTTAATTATATATATATATATATTTAAATTACATAAAATAAATAAAGCCAATAAAACATTTTTAAACATTTTCTTATATTTCCTTTCAGTATTTTTATATGCATGCATCTGTACCCAGTAATATTCCTGAATGCATGTTTGTGTTGACAAAGCCTCTCTCCTTGCCAAAACTCTTGTCAGGATCCTCTAAGGTCCCTCTAGGTCTCAGCCTTCAGTGTTCTTCCTAGTCTGGCCCACATCTCTCAGGTTTAGGAAGAAACTTGCAGAGAATCCCGCACTCTCAATACTGATCACCTTTGATATCTGATCCAATTTGTTATCTACCACCACTCTCCAGATGATTTCTGATCAGCTTGGCCTGTCTTCAGTAAGAATCCTGTTAGGTCTGTTTAACCTAAATCCCTTTTACCCCTAAAGTTTCCTCTTAGTATCCCCAATTGAGCAAATTTTCAAACATTAAAAAAACTTGGACAAAATTAAGTTCAGATAGGTTCCAGAGTATTTAGGTTCAGCTCTTGGCTTTCTGAACACCTGACATATCCTCTTTAAATGGCCTCAAAACAAGAAAATACAAAATGAATAGAAGTAGACATTAGAAATGGGAAAAATGGGGAAATACAGGAATGAACAGAAGTTTCTATTTCAGGTAATTAGATACATTTTAAGATGTTTATAGTTAACTTTAGTTAATTAGATTTAGCCCCTTGAACCTTTGAGAACATGTTATTACTATATTTATTGAACATTATATTTTTTATTTTAACATAGAATGGTATTTTCACTCAAATCTCTTGAAATAGATATTTATAGTTAATAGTTAAAATGTATTTAATACTGATTGTTTCATTTTATTAGTATTTTCTTTTAAAAATAATTTTGGCCGGGTGTGGTGGTTCACGCCTGTAATCCCAGCACTTTGGGAGGCCAAGGCACGTGGATCACCTGAGGTCGGGAGTTTGAGACCAGCCTGACCAACATGGAGAAACCCCATCTCTACTAAAAATGCAAAAATTAGCTGGGCATGGTGGTGCATGCCTATAATCTCAGCTACATAAAATTAAAAATAAAATTATTATTTTAATTTTATTTCAATATATTTGTTCCATACCTTCATAATGGGTTACCTCAAATGAATTTATTATATAGCTGGAGCTCAAATCTAACTTTATTTATAAAATATGATTATAATTCAGCCTTATTGATTTGCAAAGATTATAAAAGAAAATCAGAGGAAAAAAATCCTATACCTTCTATAAATACAATACTTTCCCGAGGTCATGTGCATACATCATGCTTAATGTCAATCATTGATATCCCCAGTCCAAGAACCATATGCCATATGGAACATGTGGACTCTATTCTGTGGCTCCAGAGCAACATGAGACTTCTGTTTTATATCATTTTTTCCAAATGCCTTTAAAATCATAAAGAAATACTTAATAAATTATAAAGAAATAACATTTTATACATTTTATACCTCATGAAATGAGGTGGATTGTGTTAGTTTACACACTGAAATTTTTATAATTTTATGTTAGACAAATATTGTTCATACTTATTCTCTTCCTTGGTTTGGAGTTAATTTTATGTTTTACTTGAAAGGACAAAGACTTGACCATATGGATTGTTTTAGCTAATGAAATATGAAGGAAAATTATGTGTGCCACCTTTGGGCATACAAACTTTAAGAGCTGAAATTTCTAATCCTTTTAGCTTGTGTCCCAGATAAAAGAATATATGGAGCAAATTAACATCTATATTAATACAGAGATATATAACATATCACTTACACGACAATAGAAGGTTATTTTTACTTACAAGTAGCTTAATAAGGGATCAAACAAAGGTATTGAAGCTCTCCAATCTGCTATTGGAGTGTATCTTCATAAACCTATCTAAGAATATACATATTTGATTTAGAAGTATAACAATGCTGACATGTTATTGGAATACAAACTCCATTGGGCTGGAATTTTTTTTTTTTTTTTTTTTGGTTGGAATTTGATTGCTGTGCACTCTGTAGTGTCTCAACTCTTCCTAAATATGTAGCCCAATTGAATCTTTATTAAGTCACTGAGATTTTGGATTATTTTTGCTAGCGAAACCTAAACTATTGTCAATTACACTCCTGTTTATGTGCTCTGTCTTCTCAAATTTTCTCATGAGTTCAGCTTTTTTCTATTTCTTACTTAACTAATTTATCAATGAATATTAACTCTGAGATGTGCCCAGTCTCAATGACCCTAAGAAAAAAACCTCTGCTGTTAAAGCTAAAGGAACTAATGGCGAGGGCACCCTGAGTCTCCATTGAAGAGCAGAAATATGCACCTCTGAGTCATAATAGTCACCGACTGATGATTTTATGTCCGCTCTCTAAATCTGATTCTCACATTTTAATGATTTATGTTTTACATTTAGAAAGGATTGTAAGTAGCTACCAAGTAAAAGATGTTAAAATATTCTGCATTATATACAGTAGTTTTAAACATCCTCATACAGCCATATGAATTAGGTATACTGCATCTATTAAATGACCTCAGGAAAAAAAAAAGAAGAAAATTTAACTGAAACAAGTTCATGATGGACAAAATAGTAACTCCTTAGTGAAAGCTAGTGCCTGCCCAGGCCCCTCTAGGGATTGATGTTCCTCCTCAACCCTCTGGCTTCTCTCCTCCACAGGCCTCCACATTCCATAAAATCTCTCAACTCTTACCTGCCCCACCCACAGGCACTCCATAAAATCTCTCAACTCTTACCTGCCCCACTCACAGGCTTTCCATAAAATCTCTCAACTCTTACCTGCCAACCCACAGGCTCTCCATAAAATCTCTCAACTCTTACCTGCCCCACAGCTCTCCAGGCTGGACCAACCACTTCCTTCCCAGGCTTCCATCTCCAGCTGTGAGGAGCCAGGTGGGGCCTGTTTATGGGGGAGCCTTGCCTCATTGTACTTCTGCCAGTACCTGCACCCCAGCTGTGCCATGTGGAGACCCCCTTCCCACAGAGCCAGACATCCCTTCAAGACCCCTTGGCCAGAGCCTATGGCTTCCCATCACTTTAGGTGGGGGCAAAGCTCTTGTTGGTGTGTGAGACACTGACCTACACTCTAGGTCTTCTGTCTCAGAGTTGAACCCAGGCTCTTCTCAGGGGCTGGTATGACCAGGAGTGAGTCTCTAACTCGTTTGAAATATTTTGGGTGGGAAGAGGGGTCTTTGTTGGCTCCCCTATTCTAGGGCAGTGGTAGGGAAGAGCTGAGGGTCTCCTGGTGGGTGTAGGCCCTGCAGCAGTGAGGTGCCAGATCTCCTGGGGATGGGTGCTGCCTCTCAGGACACTGTGCCCTGCTATGGCAGATACCCCCTGAGATGCCAGTGACAAAAGGCTGGCCTTTCCTGGGTCCTCTGTTCCTGCCCTCTCACTCAGCCCCTGACATGGCTGTCACCTACAGCCTCCTGCTGGCTTCTCAGGCCCCTGGCCAGGCAGCTTTGGGGGGTGATGGGTAATTTGCAAGTTCTCTTTTCAAACCCACCAAGTTGCTCTTCAAAATCCTTCCTGAGCCCTGAGGCCAATCAGCATGGGAGGGGGTGTGGCCGGTCCACCCTCAGTGCCCTTTCCTGTCATGCAGGGGCCCACAGTGTCATCAGCAAGGGTCTGATCTGCTCATTGCTGTGGAAGCTGCAGAGCTCCAGGAGCTCATCCTGGCCCCTGCCTGTAGGACGATGCAGGAGAGGGTCTGGCACTTCCTCCCCATGAGGAAGGCGAGAACAGGAAAAGCACTGGTGATGATCCTGACACCCAGCGGTCACCGAGAGCCTCCTGTGTGTGTGCCAGACATTGTCTCCAAACCTCACATTTAGAAAACCCTCCAGTGAGGTGATGTCTGCCTTCAAAGCTGAGGAAATGGAGGCGCAGTGTCTTGTCTCTCACCCCAGGTCACACAGGATCACAGTCAACATCCTGGCCTCAAACCTGTGGGAGCACAAAGACTCAGAGCTTGCGGTGGTGGGGGGCTGTTCCCACACTGGGCCCCTTATTGTGAGGATGGGCCAGTCACCGACCCCCAGAGTCCCTGCCTTGGCTGTGGTCACATCCCCTTTTTTGGGGGGGGGCGGCTCTTGCCTTCCCTAAGTCCTGGCTTCTCTTTCTTCTGAGAGTCTCTTTAGAGGTCTGGGTGAGTATTTCTCCAAGTGTGGCCCCTGAACCAGACCCCGGGTGGTCTGTGGAAAGGCATGTTCCCAGGCCCCATCCCAGCCCCATCGTTCTTAGGTTTGGAATGAGGTCTCTTTCTGTGGGACCAGGAGAGTGGCTTTCCAGGAGAGAGCTTTCTCTCTGAAACTGCAGCCTCCCCAGCCTCCCCAGATCCTCCTGTGTCCACTGTGACCACCATCCTTGCCATCACTTTCTGTGTCATCCCCAAGGGGAGCTCCTGAGGACAAGGCTTTGCTCTGTTTGCTGCTCCAGACTCAAAGGTCACAGCAGAGGTTTTGGTCCCAAGTTGAGAATTACCTGGCCCAAAAGAGTGCTGAGGTGGGAAACCCAGCTCTTGCCTCAGCATGTCACTGCATGAATGAATCAGGGAATCCCTGCAGCAGGGGGACAGGGTGGCACCTCCCCTGAGACTGCAGGAATGAGGGTCAAAAGAGGGCTGGGGTGAGAGGGGGTGAGAAAAGGCCCCCACAGGCTGTTAGAAATTCCCTGTGTTGGTGGTCTACCGAGAAGTATCTGGCCCTGGACGCACAAGTCACCAGTCTGCTCCTGAAGCTGCTACACTCACCCATGGGCAGGGTGTACCTGAGGGCCACCAAGGCCCTCGCCAGCTGCCAGAGGCCCCTGAGGGCTGCAAGGTTGTGCAGGCCCATGTGCATACCCTCCGTGTCCCGGAGGAGGACAATGACAACAAGGCTTACAAGTGCGAGACCTTATACAAGACGACCCAGATCGCCATCAATGTCATTGAGTGGAAACCCTGAGCCCCTCATTGGGTCAGAACTGATCAGCCACCTCTGCACCTGAATCAATGCGCTCAGTCTCTTTATTTCAAGTTGGAATAGCACTTTCTGTTTCTGGAGCACAGTCATGTCTCTTCTCACTCTCTTGCCAAAGGCTAAATGCCAGGCCCAGAGGCACCGGATCCTGGATGGTACAGGCCGAATGCAGTGCTGGGGGTGGGTGGGAGATGGCCTTTGAGTTTCACTCTCTGCTGGGGCCAAGAGTTTTCCTCAGAATGTAGAGAGGACTGAGACCTCCATGGGCAAAGCTGGGGGCAGGAACTTGGGCTGGGGGAAGGAAGGAACACAACTGCACCAGGCACCACCCAGGTTTCAGAAGCTCCAGTGATTGACCCATGGGGTGTGGCTGGGTGTGGTTCTGCTCAACCAGGTCTGCCCCCTCCCCACCCTGGCTGGCAGGAAGGAAGGCAAAAGGTGAAACCCGATGCAGGTTCTTATGACTGAGGATGACTCTGTCTCAAGAGGCTCCCCGAAGGATGAGAGCTCAGGACAGGGAGAGGTTCTGGTTTCCTCCTTAAGATCTTCCCAGCAAAGAGCTGCATTCTCTAAAGTCACCCAAGCACGCCCCCAGGATGGTCTGAAGCCCAGCCACCTCCAAGGCACATTCCTGGTGCTGTCCAGGAGGGGAGCTTAGGAATCGCTTCTCTATGCCAAGCCATGGGAAACGCCTGACTGCGGAGCTTGAGCCTCCCTCAGATGTCCCTGTAGCACGTGTTGGCCTGCCCTTTAATTCAGCTCCCTGGTCAGCTCCTGAGAGGGCTTCACCCTGGGTGAAGAAGACACAATCCCTTTTCAGTGAGTGCAGGCTCCCAGTTTTGTGCACCATGACATCATCCCACTGGGCAGCCTCCACACCAGCATCTCCTGGGCTCCCGCCTCTGCAGTCCAGGCTGAGGAGATATTAGAGATGCGGGAAATTATCAGCCAGGGACGGAGGTGCCTCTGTTACAAGGGGAGGGCCAGGAACACAGCCTATGTTGGGACCTAGAAGTCCTGAGCACCACACCTTTGCCTCCATTCTCCAAGGCCTGTTCACCATACCGTTATCAGCTTCTGGAATTTAAGAAGCTGCTGCCAGGAGAGGTATGGGAGCCAGCGTGGAAGAGGCAACTGGTCATTCAACTGTAGCCCAAAGGCACAAACTGCCACCCCAGAGAGCTGAGGCTGCACAAGGGTAGTGGGACAGCCAGTGGCTATAAGCCCACACTATGACAGGAGCCTGCTGTGTTGAGACCCCAGGTCTATCTACGGAAGAACTGTTTATCTACGGAACCTGGGGCAAGTTCATTAACTGCTCAGTGCCTCAGTTTTTCTAGCTCTAAAGTGGGGATTGTAATTGTGCCTATCATAAATGGGTATCATTTTGGCAGTGCCAGGTGCATCATGCTGACAATAAGTGCCTTGTACATTGTGGGTGCCCAAGAACACTGTTTACAGCCCCTCAGAGGAGACAGATCAGCAGGCATCTGAGGGAGCCTGGAACCCAGCATCCTGCAGGTGCCTGGGGTCCTATACCCAGGAGAAGCTGCTCCCTCACTCCACAGCAGTCTACACAGCACCCCCTCCTGACCAGGGGTACACTGGTTTGGGCAAGTGTTAGGAGGGAGCCCTGGGCCTCTCTGGGCTCTGACCTTCCCTGGAAGGACTGTAGAGGGTCCAGAACACTGCCTTCTCCCAGCCAGGCCCCTCCCTCCCTTTCCCAAACTCACGGCCTCCTCACCGCTCTCTGCCACAGACTCAGGACTCATCTCATTATGTCCTTCATCCCTGTTTGCACCAAGAGCTGCAAGAAACTCAGCTCACCTCCCCTTCATGGCCCTGAATACTCCTTTTCTGACCCCATCTGCTGAAATCTTTTTTCCAAGCCCTCTGGAGGCCCCAGGGCCTCAGAATCTCCCAGGAACATTCTTTCCTTTCTTGCCTGGACTGAAACCTAGCTTTTCTGAGACCTGCTTCCCCACCCTAGGCATCCTCCTATGTGGGGCTGCTTTCCTCCCTCCCTGCCCCTCATACCCTCACTGGAGAGGGACAGGTCCTTACAGACCATCTCCTGTGCCCGTTCTGAGGAGCCCTCTGGTTCTGAATCTCTGCACAGGCTCTGTGGCTCTGGCCTTCTCCCCTCCCCAACACCACACCACCAGATTGCTCTTGTAGCGCTCTACGTGGTCTCCATGTGGCTGAGCCCAACCACCAATCCTCAGGCCTCATCTTTCTCTGGCCATGAGCATTTCCCCAGTGGAGCCTCACCATTTCCCTTCCCTGAAAAACTTCCAGGAAATGAGGCCACTTCTCTGTCATTTTGGTTGTTCAAAATAGCACATTTGCTATTGTGCTCTTTAAGGAACTGATATACATCGTGGTGTGTTTAAGCCTTTAGGGAAGTGGGAGGATACTGGAGGCTGCTCTGTGAGCATCTCTATGCTATACCAAGTCAGATCAGTGAGGGAAACTGGACCACTAAGCTGCAGGGCTACCTCCCCCTCCAGGAGGCTTTTCACATCTTCCACGATCCCCTCACTGGAGACCTTTCATGGCCCGGACTCATCTTAGGCCTCCCTGTTCTCTCCATGTGCTACTGGGGTGCCTACCGATCAGAAAATGAGCGATGCTGTCACTGAACTGACTGCCCATGGGGACTCGTGGTCTTTGGTGCATTCCAGGTTCCACCACAGACTCTGCATCCACAGGCAACTGTGGTCCTGGCTGCTCTCTGCCATCAGGTTTCCCTTCCATTTTTACTTATTGCCTAAAGAACTTCATACAAATTTCTATTTAAAACCAGTTTATTGCACAGTCTCACATAGAACACATCAACTATTTTAATTTTTTTCTTCTTTCCTATCACTGTCTAAAAGCACATTTTTTTTTACACAGTAAGACCCAGTGTGGTTCACTGTATCTAATCTTTCACTATTAGATGGGCAATTTTTTTTTTTTTTTTTTTTTTTTGAGATGGAGTCTTGCCCTGGGTGATTCTCTTTGATTCTCTTTGTTCTCATTCCTTGAGAAAAACCACATGCTCTATGGGAGCATAGTCCTTCAATTGCACTGGTACAACATGTCAGTAACTTTTCACTCCCTGAGCCAAGAGCTTCTGCATCCAAGTTTCAGCAAGACCAATTTCTGACCCCTGGAGCAATGAGTAACACCAGCCTCACTAAGCTCACATGCCCAGCTGTGGAAGCACATTTCATTTTATGGTAAGTCTACTTTGCCACCACAGGCTACTAGCATGTTAGTTTATAGATTAGCCTTTCGTGTTAAAGAGATCCAGCTCTTCGTGTATCTCATGAGTAATTTACTTAAATGAGACTCACATTCCTCATCTGTATAATGACTATAGCAAAACTAATTCTGTCTCAAAGTGATTGTGACACTTCAAGGAGGCAACATAGAGAAGTACCCATAGAGTATCTGATACTCAATTTATATCTGTTATTATTTTCATTCTTATAACTTAAGTACCTGCTTATTAACTACAGTCATATGGGGCAGAATGACACTTTGCTCAGTGACAGACCACATGTATGACAGTGCTCCCATAAGATTATAACAAAGCGGAAAATTTCCTTTTGCCTAGCGAAGTTGTAACTGTTGTAATGTCGGCACAATGCATTACTTAGGTGTCTGTGGTGAGGCAGGTGTAAACAAACCTACTGCACTTCAGCATTAGAGTAAAACAACATTTCTTTTTGGTAACAATGTTAAGTAATATGTTATACAAATGAAAGACTAACCACAGTGATGGAATTTTTAGAAAGTGATAAAACTAAGAGTCCACGAGGATTTGGAGAAATGGCTACTCACATATGCTGTTAGAGGAGCATGAATTGGTGTCATCATTTTGGAAAAAGTTTGGCATGATTTATGACAATGAAAGATATGCCCCTTCTAACAGTCTGCTCCACAGAAGTGAGTGCTGGTGTTATTCCAAAACCATTGACAAAAATACTCAAAGCATCATTACTTGAGATAGACACAATTATATTAAAAATAACCCTGGCCAGGCATGGTTGCTCACGCCTATAATCTGATCATTTTGGGAGGCTGAGGCGGTCAGATCACCTGATGTCAGGAGTTTGTGACCAGCCTGGCCAACATGGTGAAACCCTGTCTCTGTCAAAAATATAAAAACTTAGCCAAGTGTGTTGGCAGGTGCCTGTAGTCCCAGCTACTCGGGAGGCCAAGGCAGGAGAATGGCATGAACCTGGGATGCGGAGCTTGCAGTGAGCCAATATCCTGCCACTGCACTCAAGCCTAGGTGACAGAGCAAGACTCCAGCCCCAAAAAAAAGAAAACAAAGAAAGAAAAGGAAAAAGTCTAGAACTCAAGTGATGAATATCAACTTAGAGAACAAAACCAAAGCCAAATTTTTGAAAACAGGAAATATTGTGATACTATCTTTTGTGGGAAGAAATTCTTGGCTTCCCCAAAAATTAGAGAACTGGGGAGAAAGTAGCCTCATCTCAGAATCTGTGACTGGATTGGGAAGTGGAGGCTGGAAATGTGCTCAAGGTCAAACTTTCCTCCTCCCTTCAAAGGAGACTGGAGTTTTACCAGTGAGCCCAGAGTGAATATTCACTCCGCCATCCATCCCAGGAGATCCCTTTAAACCAGGAGTGCACAGTGAGGACAGAAACATGACTGTGCACTAACAAGTCTTGAAAGTTCAGAGGGTGATTCTCGATTTCTCCTTGGCACACAGCAGAAGAACTGTGTCTCTAGGTTCCAGGAAATGCCTGTGAGAAAGCTGTGTCCCCCAGATTCCCTTCAACACAGATGATACCCAGTGCTTAAGCCTACACCCCTTGTGACTGATCCCAAGGAGTGTTGATTAATCTAAACCAAAGGCTCTGATGTTCCACAGGCAGAAAAGAGCAGGTGGACTGCAAAGAGAATCTCTCATGAACGCAGCACCCTCATAGCCCATACAGACAGTTCTTACCATGGTGCCATGAAACTCTGAAAACAACAAGCCAGACCTCACACATATTTCCACTTTCTTTCTGATTTCAAACCCCCTCCTACAGCCCCTCCTCAAAATCAGCAGGGATAACCTGGAGGCTCCTGGGACTGGATGAGTCTCCTCGTCACTTATACTCTCCAGCATCAAGTCTTTAGAAACAAAACCAGCAGGATAAGTCATCAGAGTGACTCACCCACTCCTCCTACTTTAGCTGAAGCTGAATGATGGGTTAGTCTCCCAACCCACGCTGCTTCATACATGATCCCCAAATCTTTCTTCTGGGTTGACAAACCTTCCTACAGCTTTTTGGGCCAGAGTTCTATACTGGCAAAATCACTTTCACGAAAACCCCAAGCCTCTTTCCCAGCAGGAAGCCAGAATCAGGTTTCTCTACCATGAACCTAGCAAGTTTTCTCCTCGGGAAGTGAGTTATTTCATGGTACATACCGCTTTCTTTCCAAGCTTTTATCTGCAATTATATAAAAGAAAACATGAGAATCAGATTCTGCTGTGTGCTTCACACAGATCTGTTATTCTCTGGACAATGATAAAAAACCAGAAGGCAGTACAGTGATTGAGCCATAGGTCAAAATACCCAAAGACTAGCACAGAGGATAGCTATAGAAAAACAAGACCTCTATTCACAGAATTAACCTTCAAATATGCAAATACACAATGCTTCATCCAAGGAGGAAAACTGGTATTGTGGAAAATGTCTCAGTATTCCAGTTGATAATGGATGCGTTCATTTAGAAGCAGAATAATGTACCAAGTATCAGTTGGGAAGACACTCCTACTGAATTCCAGCCCCACAAAGACAATAGTGTACAGTGTACATAATGTGCATTGCCAGGTTTTCACATCAAAATTAATTGAGAAGAATCAGGAAAGCAAGATTGCTGTGGAAGACAAAAAAAGTGGGTCTTACCTGGACATCACCATCATCATCATCATCACCATCTTCACCATCATCTTCATCTTTGCATTCTGGTGAACATCTTAAAAACAGGCCGTCCTCAGGATGAGCTGGAAGGACACAGAGGAAAGATCAGTGCACCGGTGGTTGGTGACTGTGAGTCACTCAGGGAGCTTTGCTGGATGTGGTGTATGGAGGTGGTTGATTAGCAAGCATGGACTGAGTTGATGCTGGGCTATTCCCCTGAGGGGAAGAGGGATGGCAGAGAAGGGGAGCAGGAAAAATATGAGACATGGAGGTCTTGGCCTTGTACTAGAGGCATCAGGCAGCAACACAAAACAGTCAACCCAAAATGGAAATAAATGCACACTGAGGGTCAATGGAAGACTGCCTTCCTCCCTCTCAAATGTTTTGAAAGTCTACAAAACAAATAGCATTTTCTTAACGTATTCAAGACCATGTCAGTACACTAGGATCTAATTATGCTGGTGCCACATTTAACATCTGTTTTAAAGGATTTATTACTTGATTAAAAGCCTATTTTATTGGTGAAATGGACTCAATTTTACCCAAATTACTCTATTGTATTAATCACAAATTCTTTTCCATAGAGATCATTTAAAAATTCAATATTAAAATGCTATAATTAAAAATAGTGATGATTTCCCATTTGTAAGTCATCTTCTGAAATGACTTCTACACACCCTTTTGGGGCCCTGTGATCAGGGGCTTCAGCAGCTCCTGTGTGACTCTCCCTGGGGAGATTCCCTAAAAATCAAGCTTCATTCAAACAGGCCAAGCTCACACAGCCTGCTCTAGCTACACCAGTGAAGCTGAGAGACATGACTTTGAACACTTTCTACCATGAAAAAATGTTTACAAGTATGGGGGTGATTTTTGGTTAACTAGTTTACATAAAAATTATTTTTTTTGGCCGAGCAATCGCTCACACCTGTAATCCCAGCACTTTGGGAGGCTGTGGCCTTCTGTGGCTCCCACATCCAACTTGCCAGGCTCTATGGTAGTGGATTCTGATGTTGCAGCAGCCACAGCCTCATAAATATCAGATTCATAACAGGGTGCCACCTTCCCCCTGTACCAGCTACAGGTGGAGTCGATACAACAGGTCAGTATACACCCCATGGGGCACCCACACTCCTCTCCACTCCTGTCTGAGCCTTCGATGAAACTGAAACGGTGCTGTCCTAGCAGCCACACTACTGAGGCTGGCACAGCACTTGTAAAAGCAGCCTGACCCCAGGGAGATCTGGGGCTTCAGCCCTTATTCTGCCGCCACCTCCCAAACTGGCTGGTCTATGATGTCGGGGACCTGCTGTTTTCTCTGAAAAATAAACGAACATGACAAGCGCCAAGAGGCACAAAAACTGCTGTGAGACAACACGGTCGGAGCTCCTCCTCCTTCCACTACTAGCTACCGACTGAGGGTTGCTGGCCCTGGCTGACGCCTATAACCCACAAAGCTTCCTATGTCACCTGCTTACCAGGAAACAGCCAGGTCAGGCTAGTGACTCACAATGTCCAGACCCACAGCCCCACGCAATGCCTCACAATGCCCATCCCTGCTGCTGCCCACCTTGAGGCCACCCTGCCCCTCTGTGGTGACTGCACTATGCAGGCTTTTATTCACCCTGGGCTGCCTGAGCTTTCCAGTCCTGAAGAAAGTGCAGGGGAGTTATTATTGGAAGGCACTCTCAGCAAGAAACTCAATAGAAAACCCTAGTACACCTGGGAGTGGTGGCTCACGCCTGTAATCCTAGCACTTTGGGAGTCTGAGGGGGTGGATCACCTGAGGTCAGGAATTCGAGACCAGCCTGGCCAACATGGTGAAACCCTGTCTCTACTAAAAATACAAAACATTAGCTCAGTGTGGTGGTGGGCACCTGTAATCCCAGCTACTCGGGAGGCTGAGGCAGGAGGATTGCTTGAATCCAGGAGGCAGAGGTTGTGCAGTAAGCCAAGATCACACCATTGCATGCCAGCCTGGCTGACAAAGGTGAAAGTCTCTCTCAAGAAACAACAAAAAACAAAAAGCAAGAAAACCCAGTTACTAAAGTCAGTTCCAGGAGCATTTCTGTTTTTCAGAGTCTGATGGCTTTCATTTGCTCACCAAATATAGTTATACACAAGTTTTTGACTGTTTTTGTAATTAAATGCGTCTCTCCTGTCTTACAAGTGTTAGTTCTTATCTGCAACTCCACCATAGCTACCCCCAGGGCCCAGGGCCCCCTCTCAATAGAGAGTCATGGCTGTGTATCCTGAATGAAAGCCTGGGACACATCACACTTTCCCCTCCTGGTCTATAAAATAGGGACTGAACACATCCTTCCCAGCTCTGTAATGCTATGACTTACCAACTCCCTTTTCTCCCTCTGTTTCTTCTTTCCATGGCAGGGGTACTCAGATATTTCTTTTATTTACTTATTTATTTATTTTTGAGATGGAGTGTTGCTCTGTTGACCAGGCTGAAGTGCAATGGCACAATCTCGGCTCACTGCAACCTCCACCTCCCAGGTTCAAGCGATTCTCCAGCCTCAGCCTCCTGAGTAGCTGGGACTACAGGCATGTGCCACTGCATCTGGCTAATTTTTGTATTTTTAGTAGAGATGAGGGTTGCACCACGTTGGTCAGGTTTGTCTTGATCTCCTGACCTCAGGTGATCCACCCACCTCGGCCTCCCAAAGTGCTGGGATTACAGGCATGAGCCATCATGCCCAGCCTCAGATATTTCTTCTACTGACAAATCATAAAGCATTATCTTCTTATACAAAATTGAGAACCCCACAGTGGGGTACCTTTGGCCTCATAGGATAAAGATGAACAGTCAACATCTGGCAAGCATTATGTGCCTGACAGTGTGCCAACTGTGGCATACTCATTTAACCCTCAGAAACAGTCCCATTGTACACACTTTACAGCATAAATCTAGATGGGAAAGTCAAGTAACTCCTCAAGGTCCCACAACTGCTCAGTGAGTTCAGGCAGGTGAGCAAACAAAGCCTTAGAGTTCAGTTGTCTGAAGCTACACTGCTGGACAGTGGATGAACCTGGAATACAAAAGGCTCATTCACTGTCCAGCACTAGAGTTTAAGTAGAGTTTAAATTTTATTCTGGAAACATGAGAGTCACTGAACCACACAGAGGTGAGGAGTCCCTATCAGACATGTTTGCAGTGAGGTCTCTCTGCACAATAGAAGACTGATGGAAGCAATGGGACTAATTAAGAGACATTATGTTGGGAGGCTGAGGTATGTGGATCATTTGAGGTCAGGAATTCGAGACCAGCCTGGCTAACATGGTGAAACCCCATCTCTACTAAAAATATAAAAATTAGCCTGGCATGGTAGTGGGCACTTGTAGTCCCATCTACTCAAGAGCCTGAGGCAGTAGAATTGTTTGAACCCGGGAGTTACAGGTTGCAGTGAGCCAAGATCATGCCATTGAACTCCAGCCTAGGTGAAAGAGAGAGATTCTGTCTCAAAAAACAAACAAACAAACAAAAAACAGAGAGAGAGAGAGAGAGACATTACATTCATCTGGAAGAACAGGTGAGGCTAAAGGCAGTGGAAATGACTGAAGTGGATGGAAAAGTTTTGTGATCATTTGGGAGAGAACAGGAGGTGCTAGATGATTAGATGTGGAAGAACAGGGGAAGTAAAAGGAAAAACAGGCTGCTAAGGCTCTAGTTTGAAGGACTGGGTAAATAGCAGTGACTTTCTCCTGCACAGAGAATGTAGGAAGAGGGGTACGTATGGGGAATAAGATAGTTTTCAGCTGGGTGCAATGACTCATGCCTGTAATCCCAGCACTTTGGGAGGCTGAGCTGGGCAGATTATGAGGTCAGGGGTTTTAGACCAGCCTGGCCAACATGGTGAAACGGCATCTCTACTAAAATTACAAAAATTAGCCAGGTGCGATGGTAGGTGCCTGTAGTCCCAGCTACTCAGGAGACTAAGGCAGGAGAATCACTTGGACCCAGGTGGCGGAGTTTGCAGTGAGCTGAGATCGTGCCACTACATTCTAGCCTGAGTGACAGCGCGAGACTCCGTCTCAAAAAATATATATATATATATTTTTTTAGACTATTAAGTATTACATTGAAATGGAGCTCTCTGGTAGAAAGTTAGATGGAAACCTCTGTAGGATAACTCCATTCTGTGACATCACAACTCATGTTCTAAAAAATACACATACAAAGTCAAACCATTAAGGAAATATTCTAAAATTTACATATTAAAATATGAGAACTTTTTAGTTATTACTTTCTTAGAGCAACTTTGAATTTACAATCGTAGTGAATGAGGTGACATGTAAAATAAAGCTGTTATATAAAAACAACATTTAAATTTTATTGCCATCAGAGCATAGAAAAAGCAATTGAAGCCATGGGTATGGCAGGGATTGCTTTAAAAAGGTGTGTCTAATGAGGGGAGTTGGAAAGAAGGGAGACTTGGGGGCAGGGTGCGGTGGCTCACACCTGCAATCCCAACACTTTGGGAGGCCTACGCAGGCGGATCACCTGAGGTCAGGAGGAGTTCGAGACCAGCCTGGCCAACATGGTGAAGCCTGTCACTACTAAAAATACAAAAATTAGCCGGGCGTGGCGGTGGGCACCTATACTCCCACCTATTCGGAAGGCTCAGGCAGGAGAATTGCTTGAACTCAGGAGATGGATGTTGCAGTGAGCTGAGACGGTGCCACTGCACTCCAGCCTGGGTGACAGAGCAACACTCTGTAAAAAAACAAAATAGAAAAGAAAGAAGACTTGGGGAATAGGGATGTTTAAGTGGCATTAAGTAAAGCCTACAAATGTGAGCAGTGAGAGTCAGGGTACCTGAGTGTTCATCAGAAATGGCCGAACAGGTGAGTCTCATCACAATGGAGATGGCGTCTGCTTCTCATTTCTATAATTGCTGTACCTAGCACAGTACCTTGTCAACAGGGACTCAATACATAATACCCCAATGAACACAGTAAAATTCTGCCAATTCAAAACTGTGTCTATACCCACCAACTTCCCTCGTGCAGTTTTACTTCTTTCACTTACTGTAATGTTTTGAAGTCCTTGCCTCCTGTGGCCCTGTATGCATAGTTTCTTTTCTTTGTATAAGTGAGCAGCGCTCCACTGTATGCACAGACCATGTGGGTCTATCCATTCTCTAGCTGATGGCACCCTTGGGTTGTTTCCAGTTGTTGCCTGTAGTGAATGAGGCTGCTGAGAACATTTATGTATACGTCTTTTTGAACACATGCTTTCATTTCTTCTAGATAAATTCCTAGGGCTGGAATTGCTAGGTCAAATGGCTAGTTTATGCTTAACTTCTTTTTTTCACCTTTCTTATTCATAGAAAATATTACACTGATACATAATATTGAACATTTCTATGAGGTGCATGTGCTGTTTGGTTCCGTGCATCCAATATGTCATCATCCAGACAGTGTATTTGGAGTATGGCCATGAGTATTTATCATTTCTATGTGTTGAGTATATTTGAAGTTCTCTCTTGAAGCTATTTTGAAATATACAATACATTATTGCTAACCATAGCCACCCTACTCTGCTATCCAACATTAGAACACACTCCTTGCATCTAACTGTAGGTGTGTATTCATTGACCAACCTCTCTGCATTCCCTTTTCATACCTATAGGAGAGGGGAAGGAGGGAAAGGAGCTGTGGGTAGCTGAATTAGGGCCCAGGGATGGCTGTGTCCCAGTCCCGGGACCTGTCCATGTGCTGTGTTGTGTGGCCACAGGGACTTTACAGATGTGAGGATGTGAAGGAGCCTGAGGTGGAAGATGATCCTGGGTTATCTGGGTGGGTCCAAGGTGGGCTCTTTATAAGGGAAAGAAGGAGGCAGGAGGGTCAGAGTGAGAGCAGGTGTGGGGGTGGAGGGAAAGAAAGGGAGAGAAAGAGGGAGGGTGAGAGAAGATGGTGGGGAGAGAGAGAGAAGTGGGAGAGAGACTTGAAGATGCTGAGCTCTGGCTTTGAAGTTGGAGGAAGGCCCAGGAGCCCAGGGTGTCCTCTAGAAGCTGAGAAAATCCTGGAAATGAATTCTCCCCACAGCCCTCAGAAGGAGCCTGGCCTGGCTGACACCCTGACTTTAGCACTCTAGGATTCATTTTGGACGTCTGACTCCACACCAGGAGAGAATCAATATGTGATGTTTTAAGCCTCTAAATTCGGGATCATTTGTGACAGCAGCCACAGGGAAGTCAAACAGGAGCCATCAGAGAGACTCCCTAGGATGCCCCGAGTGCCCCTCCCTGGCCCCACCCACAGAAACACAGGCCTGACCACTGCTGGTGCCCCCAACCCTCGAACACCCTGCTCAGCAGGAACCATACAGGAGGGGCTGGGTGTAGCTGGGCCACGCTCTCTCCTCTCACACCTTCTTCTCAGAGAGCAGCTGGAGCCCCAGACCCAGGGAGCCTCACAGAGAAATTCCCAACACAGAACCTGGTTTTCCACCTGAGGCTCAGGATCCAATGGAGAAGTATTTCCCAAAAATGATGCTTCCCCCAAAGATGACCAGTGACTTCCTGTGCCAAACATCTGAGAAAATCTCCATGTCCTAGGGCTGCCAGGCAGTCACCTGTGCACATGTCGGTGCCCAAATCCCATCGAGAGTGAGGCCTTGGGTAAAACACATCCCCACTTTTAATTATGATGAGCTGCCTGGTCTCAGCATTGAAAACACCAATTTCCCTTGAGCAGACTTGTTTAATCTCTTAGAAATGATGGAGCACACCAGCCTGAACAACTGGTGAAACCCTGTCTCTAATAAAAATACAAAATTTAGCCAGGCATTGTGCCAAGTACTGTAATCCCAGCTACTCAGGAGGCTGAGGCAGGAGAATTGGTTGAACCTGGAAGGTAGAGGTTACGGTGAGCTAAGATCATGCCATTGCACTCCAGCCTGGGCGACACAGCGAGACTCCACATCTAAAAAAAAAAAATGATGGAGCACCTACTAACCTTCTTGCACTGGTTCCTGGGGAGCTCAGAGCCTATCTTTTGCAAGTCTCCTGATCCTCTTCAGGCCTTTCATGTGTGTTTCCTTCCTGGCTTCCTCCATTTTTCTCACACCTTTGAACCTGCTGTCAGGTGTAAAGTCAAGGTGGGCCCAAAATTTAAGAGCTCATGAATTTCAAGGTGTGGGAGTGTCCTAGACAGTCCAGCCCTTGGGTATGAGGAGTTGGGCAGAGAGGAGGGAGGGCATTCCAGGGGCCAGAGCCAGAAGCAGAGGGACTCCAGACCCAGAGTAGGATTTCCAGGCTGAGGAAAGAGAGGCCGTGGGTGGGGAGAAGGTCCAGATCAGGACAGGGACAGAGGGTGTATCTGGAGGCTCAGCCAGAAATAGCTCCCTCCAAAATGCAGGCAGCAAGTTGGAGGGGTAAGCTGCAAGGAGGAAGGGGAGGTGGGAGAGAATGAATGGACCGGTATTCAGTGAGCCGTCTCTTCCTCTCCTGGCCTATTTCCCCAGGAGACACACCTGGGAGGCTGTGATCCTCTCCTGCAGGCTACTTTCCCACTGGTGCCAGGATTCCCCCAACGCCACACTGAGAACCCAGGAGAAGCATCAAATTATATGAGAGATAAGAAACGAAGAGAGGAAGCAGGATTTCTGGTTGACAAAGGATGTTTATTGAGGGTTTACTGGGTACAGGGAGAAGGGCTGGATGGCTTGGGATGCAGAGAGATCCCTCCCCTGGGATCCTGCAGCTCCAGGCCCCTGTGGGTGGGGTGAGGGTTGGGAGAAGTCACTCATGAGACACATCAGTGTGGCCTTGTTGGCTTGGAGCTCCTCAGAGGATGGCGGGAACAGAGTGACCGAGGGGGTGGCCTTCGGCTGACCTGTGTGGACAGAGGAGGGGGTGAGAGATGGCAGAGGTAGCGTGGGGTGTGTGGAGCACCTCTGTCTAAAGTCTGGGAGGGTTCATGGTGTGTCCATCTGTTCCACCCAGGGCCTCTCCCTCCCTCTTAATTCCCTCCTTTCGATTGGAGCCCTCTGGAGAGCAAACAGTCCTGCACCTTCCTAGGGGCCTTCCCAAGTCCCCTTTCCCAAGTGTCCTGGCCCAGTCATGTCCTCTGCAGCCTCGATTTCCCCGTGTGTACCCAGGCCAGGCTGTGCTCCCTCCTTCCTGGTTTCTGCAGTCTGAGTTTGGAATCCAGGAGTCTCTCCCACAGCACACAAAACTGTCCTGGCAGTGTGTCGGGAGGCCCAAGCCTGGCATGGCCTGGAGCCTCCCGTCCCCTGGGACACCAGGCCCACTCAGCTCTCCTGGTAAAGCACGGGCTCCACCCAGACAAACCCTGGGGATCTGCCATTGACCAAGTCCCACCAGCCTGACCACAGGACCCTTCACATCGGCTGGGTTCTTGGGGCTGCTCGCCCAGACTTTGGTCACCGCAGCCCCCATGCCCACCCCAGCAGCCTCTGATGCTCCTGGACTTCACCTGGTGGCCCTGGAGTTCTCTGCACCCGTTTACTCCCCACTAGTCACCTTCTAAGCTGCCCTTCCTCAAATGAAGGCGGGAGGTCGACCCGTGAACAGAGACTGGACCCCAGAGGTGACGGGACTCCAGGGACAGACACATCTCTGCCCCAAGAGAACCTCTCCTTTCTTGTGACTGTCCTGGGAGAGCTGGGCTCTCCGACCTCACCCAGTCTCACTCATCTGTCCCTCGGTGTCCCCAGGTCCTCCCGACCCAGCACAAGCCACAGAGCTGCAGCCTAGACCCAGAGTCCTCTCTGTGCCTTCCATTGGTCTCCTCTTGGGGTGACCTGTGTGCCGAGGCCCCCGTGTGGCCCTCCCACACTGGATGAGCATCCAGCCCTCAGCCTAGACCCTGGGGTCCCAGGGACTGTCTCTAAGGCCACTGCAGGGCCCCTCATCAGAACTGGCCTCTCTATCCCTCACTCAGACATCTGCCCTGGGAGAGGGGAGGAGCCCTGACCCTGCCCAGTCCCAACACAGGCCCTGGGCAAAGGCTGTGTCCTGCTCTTGGAACCTGAAGGTGGCTGCTACACTGTGGGGGCCCTTCCTGCAGGGTACCCTGAGACTAGCCTGCTTCCCCCAGACTCCATGGAGAAAGGAAGGGTTCCATGCTTAAGACTTGGAGGGCAAAGGGGAAGAAGCCCCAGAGAAAGAAAGCAGACTTTTCCAGAGACAGGAGAGGGTGGGACAGGCTGGGGAAAGTTGTGAGAACCACGTACCTAAAACGGTGAGCTAGGTCCCGCTGCCAAACACATGCTTCCGTGAATTATGCTTGGATTGAAACCCCGGGGCCAGCACCTGGGGCCAGTCCAGGAGCCGTGCTGGAGCAGGAACCTGCTGGGTGTGAGGGGCACAGGGCTGCAGTGTGTAGACTGTGACCTAAGCAAAGGGCATGGGGAAGGCCAGTATCCCAGTAGTGTCTCTGTGCCTGTCCCTTCTCTGCAGCAGGTGCCGCCCACAGCCTTGGAGTCACCCCAGCCTCTGTCCCCATCTCTGAAGCTGTTGGTGCTGATGGCAATGTTGGCCCAGTGGTTCCCAGCAACTCCCCGAGTGACACATCCCCTCAGGCAGCTGTGTGGTGTGGCTCAGGAGTGCTGAGCTGGCTCGGACCTGCCCAACCTCAGTTGGCCCCATTTTAAGGGCCTCTGAAATCCACCACAAGTGTCCCCAGTCAAGCCAGGCTGCCAGGCTGACCTCCTCCCTGGACCAGGACACTGGGTCACTCCCGACTCAAGAGGAGATTCCTCTGCTTTTATATCTATCCAGGGAGATGCAGCTCAGTCTCACTTTCTTCATGAAGCCTTTTCTGATCATTCATTCCATCTGTCCATCTATGCATCTGTCCATCTACTCATCTGTCTCTGCATCCATCTATCATCTCTCCATTCATCCATCCATCTACCTATCCGCCCATACATAAATTCATCCTGTCTACCAGGCACTGTTTCATGTGCTGGGGACATGGTGTGGTCCTCCATGCTCTCACCCCCATCTCTCCCAGGTCATGGCCAAAAAGGCACTCCTCATGGTCATGTCCAAAGTCCTTCTGCTGTACCTGGTGTCTCTGCTGGATGTGACACGGGGCTGGCCCCTCTTTCCAGTGACTCTTTTCCCCTTGGGGTCTGACTCCCCTTTCCTCTTCCCTTGGCATCTGTTTCTCCATGGCCTATGCCCGGCTGCTGACTCCCCCAGACCCCACTCAGTCCTCTTTCTTGGTCATCTTCACACTCTGTGACCCCCACTATTGCCCACATGGTGAGGCTGGAGTCAATCCCAGCTCCAAACCCTCTCAGCTCCTCAACTGCCTACTGACCACGCCCAGTGAGCTACCCAACAGGACTCTCAAACTAATCACATCCAGAGGAAATGACCACCTTCCCCCAGCCCAGCTCATTTTCCACCTTCAACTCATCACAATGACCATGGGAGGTCTCAGCCCCTCAGCCAGAAACCTGGAGTCCCTGGACTCAGTCACCTCGCCTCCCACACTGAAATGGCTTCTGCGTACTTAGCTACTGCATCTAGACATTCCTTTTTTTCTTTTTTTTCTTTTTGCTTTCAGATACAATCTCGCTCTGTCACCCAGACTGGCGTGATCTTGGCTCACTACAACTCTACCTCCCAGGTTCTAGGCAATTCTGTCTCAGCTTCAAGAGGAGCTGGGATTACAGGTATGTGCCACCACAGCCGACTAATTTTATATTTTCAGTAGAGATGGGGTTTCACCATGTTGGGCAGGCTGGTCTCAAACTCCTGACCTCAGGTGATCTGCCCGCCTTGGCCTCCCAAAGTGCTGGGATTAGAGGCATGAGCCACTGCACCCAGTGACATTCCCTTTAAAGCTACGAGAAGGCTCAATATAATCAAGAAACAATAAAACCACCTTCTCAGACTCCAAAACCACAAGCAGCGTGAACTTCGCTTTTCTGGATTTTAATCTCAAACTCTCTTTGGTACAAGGATGTGGTGCTGAGCTGGGGCTTACTGGGTGCAAGCTCCCTGCCAGGGGTTCAGACCAGAGTGTTTCTACCTTAGAAGCTGGTCTAGTAATTGGTGATTGGTTTTGTGATGTGAACATAAGATCTTTATTTATTTGCTTATTTATTTGTTGAGACAGGGTCTCACTCTGACACCAAAACTGGAGTGAAGTGGCGCCATCACAGCTCACTGCAGCCTTGATCTTCTGGGTTCAAGTGATCCTCACACCTCAGCCTCCTGAGTAGCTGGGACCACAGACATGTGCTACCATGCCCAGCTATTTTTCTTTTAATTTTTTTTTTGTAGAAATGGGGTCTCACCATGTTGCCCAGGCTGGTCTTGAGCTCCTGGGCCTCCCAAAGTGTTGGGATTATAGGCATGAGCCACCATGCCCAGCAAGATTTTTTCTTTTCTTTTCCTTTCTCTTTTTTTTTGAGGGGGGTGACGGAGTCTTGCTCTGTCACCATGTTGGAGAGTAGTGATGCAACCTCAGCTGCCTGCAACCTCTGCCTCCCAGGTTCAACTGACAGTCCTGCCTCAGCCTCCAACTAGCTGGGACTACAGGCGCACACCATCACACCCAGCTAATTTTTGTATTTTTAGTAGAGACAGGTTTTTACCATGTTAACCATTATGGTTTCAAACTCCTGACCTCGTGATCCACCCACCTCCATCTCCCAAAGTGCTGGGATTACAGGCCTAAGTCACTGTGCCTGGCCTTTATTTTTTATTTTCAAGAAAAACCTTGTTTTTTGAGATGGAGTCTCGCTCAGTCACCCAGGCTGGAGTGCAGAGGCGGCATCTTAGCTCACTGCAACCTCTGCCTCCCAGGTTTAAGTGATTCTCCTGCTTCAGCCTCCAAGTTGCTGGGACTACAGGCACGTGCCACCATGCCTGGCTAATTTTTCTTTTTGTTTTTGTTTCTGTTTTTTTGAGCCTCCTGAGTAGCTGGGATTACAGGTATGCACCACCACGCCCGGCTGATTTTTTGTATTTTTAGTAGACATGGGGTTTCTCCATGTTGCCCAGGCTGGTTTTGAAATTCCAACCTCAGGTGATCCACCCTCCAAACAGCCTCCCGAAGTGATGGGATTACAGGTGTGAGCCACCACACTTGGCTCCATTTTTATAATTGTGGTCAAACATACATAGCATCAATATTTCCACTTTAACTATTTTTAAACATATAGCTCTGTGGCACTAAGTACATTCACACTGTTGGGCAACCTCCACCACCATCCATCTTCAGAACTCTCATCTTCCCAAACAGAAACCCTAAGTCCCCCATTCTTCCTTCCCTCTCACCCTGATAAGCTCAAATCTACTTTTTGTCTATGTGAATTTGCCAGTTCTAGGTACCTCATAAAAGTGGATTCAAATGACATTTGTCTGTTTGTGTCTGGCCTATTTCACTAAGTGTAATGTCTTCAAGTTTCATCCATGTTGTAGAAGATTTTTGAAATCAATTTAAAAATAATTAACAATTAAATCCTATTAAGACCTATTCAAAGTAGTCCAGCCGGGCACAGAGGCTCACGCCTGTAATCCCAGCACTGTGGGAGGCCGAGGCAGGGGATCACCAGGCCAGGAGATCAAGACCATCCTGGCTAACACAGTGAAAACCTCTACTAAACATACACCTCTACTAAAAATACAAAAAAATAGCTGAGTGTGGTGGCATGCACCTGTAGTCCCAGCTCCTTGGGAGGCTGAAGCAGGAGAATCGCTTGAACCCAGGAGGTGGAGGTTTCAGTGAGCCAAGATTGTGCCACTGCAGTCTAGCCGGGGTGGCAGAGCAGGACTCCGTCTTAAAAAAACTTAAAAAAAAAGGTTCAAATGTGGCCTTTGAAAAGTGTGTTGGGTCTGTCAGTATACAGTATATAAAATGTATGAAAGGTAGCCTGTTCCAGAGTTAAGTTTGTAAAGCTGAGGACCAACTGCATATACATGGCACGCCCTTTCTCTGCACCACAGTATCTTCAAAAACTCTTCCCTCCAATCTTTTTTTTTTTTTTGAGACAGGGTCTCACTCTGTCACCCAGGCTGGAGTGCAGTGGCATGATCACAGCTCACTGCAGCCTTGACCTCCTAAAGCGATCATCCCATCTCAGCCTCCTGAGTAGCTAGGATTACAGACGTGAGCCACTACACCTAGTTAATTTTTCTTATTTTTATTTTTAGAGATGGGGTCCCACATTGTTGCCCAGCTCATCTGGAACTCCTGGGTACAAGCATTCCACCCATCTTGGCCTCCCAAAATGCTGAGATTACAGGCGTGAACCACCACACCTGGCCTCCAATCTCTTCAAATTTCAGAACCTTACCTTTCTATCACTGATAATACTATTTCCCTCACAGGATGCATGGTCATTATCAAGAAAGGCAGGAAGGGTGAAGATTTCTAGCATTTCTCTCTCAGTCCCATTTGGTGCTTACATCTTATTTTGGGTTGCACTTGACATCTTGACATATGGAATACTTGTCAGTTAGGCTTACAACAGCCTTAGAGTGATCATGTGGGTCATCTTGATGAGAGACATGATCATTAAATTCTAATCAAAATGTAGCATCCAGACATAAGACAAATACTTACATGTGATAAATCCTGCCTGAAAGAGAGGATAACGGTGCCCACCTCTGATAATCTGTCCCAAATCAAGGCAGCAAAATTCCTGCAAAGAAAAAAAACTAAAGCATGTCTGTCAGTTGCAGGCCTGTGTTAGAGAAGGCTCTTTCTAGGGGTACCAGAGGGAATGGAGTGTAATTCAAACTGGAAGCCTTTTAAAGCCAGAGCTAGCTCACCTATTGAGGCTATACCTTTTAACTCCATTCAACTGCAGTGGTTAGGACTCTTGTTGCAAGTGACAGAAACCCCACTCAAACTAGCTTAAGCCTAAAGACAGATTTATAGACTGTCTCATGGAATTCATAAACAAGATAGTTCTGACTATCTCTCAGAACTCATTGGCCTTAAGAACTATGTGGAGCCAGAGACAAACACCACTCTCTTCTCTTGTCATGTCTCCATTTCTTTGAGATTTGTCCTTTTTTCTCAGCAATTCCCCCAACCCTCTAGTTCACATAAGATGGAGTAGAGTCTCCCTCTGTCACCCAGGCAGGAGTGCAGTGGCACAGTCTCGGCTCACTGCAACCTCTGTCTCCCGGGTTCAAGCGATTCTCGTGCCTCAGTTTCCAAGTGGCTGGGATGACAGGCATCTGCCACCATGCCCAGCTAATTTTTGTATTTTTAGTACAGACAGGTTTTCACCATGTTGGCCAGGCTGGTTTCAAACTCCCGACAGGTGATCCACCCACCTCGGCCTTGCAAAGTGCTGGGATTACATACGTGAGCCACTGCGCCCAGCTACTGATGCAATAATAATATTCTTAACTCTGGTTCAAAGACTTTTTGAAGAAGCAGATAATGAGCATGACAGAATTGAAACTGATTTGGGGAATCGATTAAAATCTCCAACTAGGTTGGGCATAATGGCTCACACCTATAATCCCAACACTTTGGGAGGCCAAGACAAGCAGATCACTTGTGGTCAGGAGTTTGAGACCAGCCCAGCAAACATGTTGAAACCCTATCTCTACTAAAAATACAAAAATTTGCTTGGTGTTTTGGTGTGCACCTGTAATCCCAGCTACTCAGGAAGCTGAGCCATAAGGATCACTTGAACCCAGGAGGTGGAGGTTGCAGTGAGCCACGATCATGCCACTGCACTCCAGCCTGGGCAACAGAGTGAGACCCTGTCTCAAAAAAAAAAAAAAAAAAAAATCCCCATTTATACATAATGAAACCGAAAGATCAAAAGAAAGCAAAAGAAAGCAGAATGATTTTTTTGGAGCAAAACACACTGCTTGCTGTCAATATAAAGATTACAGTCCTAACCTTTCCCCCAAGAATTCTGTCAGATAATCTCAAAGTTATCAAAATGAAATGAGATTATTTAAAGATGAAGGACTTAAAGAAAAATATTTGGCCAGGCACGGTGACTAATGCTTGTAATCCCAGCACTTTGGAAGGCCGAGGCTGGTGGATCACCTGAGGTCAGGAGTTCAAGACCAGCCTGGCCAACATCATGAAACCCTGTCTCCACTAAACATACAAAAATTAGCCGGGCATGGTGGCCAGTGCCTCTAATCCCAGCTACTTGGGAGGCTGAGGCAAGAGAATCGCTTGAACCCAGGAGGCAGAGGGTATGCACCTGTAATCCCAGTTACTGGGGAGGCTGAGGCACGAGAATTGCTTGAGTTCAGGAGATGGAGGTTGCAGTGAACTGAGATCTCACCACTGCACTCCAGCCTGGGTGACAGAATGAGACTGTCTCAAAAAAAAAAAAAAAAAAAAAAACAAATTAGTGCTATTTTAAGTGTTTTATGATTAAACTTCTGTAATTGTCTATTGCACTAAGTTCATTATTTTTATTGTATTAAACTTTAGATTCATGGGGCACATGTGCAGGTGTGTTCCATGAGTACACTGCAAAATGCTAAGGTTTGGGCTTCTAGTGAACCCATCACCCAAACACTGACCATAGTACCCAATGAGCAGTTTTTCAACCCTTTCCCCTCTTTTCCTCCCCACCTGTGGAGCTCCCAGTGTCTGTTATTTCCATCTTTATGTCCATTTGAACCAACTGTTTAGCTATTTATTTATTAATTTATTTTTGAGACAGAGTCTCACTCCTTCACCCTGGCTGGAGTGCAGTGGCTCCATCTCAGTTCACTGCAACGTTCGCCTCCCGGGTTCAAGTGATTCTCCTGCCTCAGCCTTCTGAGTAGCTGGGATTACAGGCAGGTGCCACCACACGGGGCAAACTTTTGCAATTTTAGTAGAAATGGGGTTCCACCATGTTGGCCAGGCTGGTATCAGACTCCTGACCTCAAGTGATCCACCTGCTTTGCCCTCCCAGAGTGCTGGGATTATAGGCATGAGCCACTGCACATTTCCTATTTTTAAATAATACTTAATTTTCTTTCATTTTGCTAATAATTTATATAACAATGTTAACTTTTTTGGGGGGGTGGGACAGGGTCTCACTCTGTCACCCAGGCTGGAGTGCAATGGCTCAGTCATGCTTCCCTGCAGCATCAAATTCCTGGGCTCATATGATCCTCCCACCTCAGCCTCCCAAACAGCTGGGACTACAGCCACGCACCACCATGCCCAGCTCATTTTTCTATACTTGTGGAGACAGAGTCTTGCTATGTTGTCCAGGGGAGTCTCAAACTCCTGAGCTCAAGCAATCTGCCTGCCTTGGCTTCCCAAAGTGCTGGGATTATAGGCATAAACCACCGTCCTTGGCCTAATAATGTAGAATTTTACTTAATGCTTCATATCATTTTAAAAGTTTGTATTTGAAATGTATTTAAATATGTAGTTTGATCTTTTGAAAAACATTTGAATTCCTAACAGATTATAAAATACTAGTTGTGCCCAGGAGGCAGAGGTTGCAATGCATAGAGGTCAAACTGGTGCACTCCAGCCTGGGTGACAGAGCAAGATGCCAGCTCAAAAAAAAAAAATAGTTGTGTTAGGGTTCAAACCAGAGAAGCAGAACCAGTAGGAGAGATACACAGATTCAGATATAGATAAACATTTAGTGACACACATCTGCATAGATATGTAAAAGGTTGGCTTCTGACCAGGCACAGTGGCTCACGCCTATAATCCTAGCACTCTGAGAGGCTGAGGCAGGCGGATCACCTAATGGTCGGGAGTTCAAGACCAGTCTGACCAACATGGAGAAACCCTGTCTCTATTAACAATACAAAATTAGCCGGACGTGGTGGCACATGCCTGTAATCCCAGCTACTCAGGAGGCTGACGCACAAGAATCACCTGAAACCAGGAGGCAGAGGTTGCAGTGAGCCAAGATCTCGCCATTGCACTCCAGCCTGGGCAACAAGAGCTAAACCTCATTTCAAAAAAAAAAATTTTTTTAATGAAAAACTTTTTGGAGATAAGGGGTCTTGCCCTACTGACTAGGCTGGAGCACAGTGGCACAGTCACACCTGACTGCATCCTCAAACTCCTGGGCTCAAGCAATACTCCCTCCTCAGCCTCCCTAGCAGCTGGGACTGTAAGTGCATAACACCATGCTGACTAAATAAAAGAAAAAAAAAATTTAGAGAGATGCGGTCTCACTATGTTGCCCACGCTAGTCTCACACTCCTGACCTCAGGATCTTCCCACCTTAGCCTCCCAAAATGCTAGGATGTGAGCCACCACCCCCGGCCCCAATAAACCAATACTGATACATAATTAATAACTAAGCTTCATCTTGATTCAGATTTCTTTACTATTTCCCCTAATGTCCTTTTCCTGTCCCAAGATCTCATCCAGGAGACCATACTATGTTTACTTCTTAAGTCTCCTCAGGATTGCTGGAGTGCAGTGACTCCATCTCGGCTCACTGCAACCTCTGACCACTGAGTTCAAGCTATTCTCCTGCCTCAGCCTCCCAAGTTGCTGGGATTTCAGGAACCTGCTATCATACCCAGCTAATTTTTTTTTTTTTAAGAGGGAGACTCCCTCTGTCACCAGGCTGGAGTGCAGTGACACGATCTTGGCTCAAACGATTCTCCTGCCTCAGCCTCCCAAGTAGCTGGTATTATAGGTGTGTGCCGCCACTCACTGCTTTTTTGTTTTTTTTTTCGAGACAGAGTTTGAGATGAGGTTTCACCACATTGGCCAGGCTGGTCTAGAACTCCTGGCCTCAGGTCATCCCTCACCTCAGCCTTCCAAAGTGCTGGGATTACAGGTGTGAGCCACCCGCCCTGCTTGGCTAGTTTATTTTTTTTTTTTCTTTTTAATGCGGTAGCTGGGGTCTTGCTATGTTGCCCAAGCCTCCCGAAGTGCTGGGATTATAGGCGTGAGCTGAACGCTGAGTTAGAACTGCATGATTGTAAGGAAGAAAAGTGGGGTGGGCATGGTGGCTCGCACCTGTAATCCCAGAAACTTGGGAGGCTGAGGCAGGCAGATCACTGAAGGCCAGGAGTTCGAGGCCAGCCTAGCCAACATGGTGAAACCCCGTCTCTACTAAAAATACAAAAATTAGGGCGCAGTTGGTCACCCTATATTCCCAGCACTCTGGGAGGCCAAGTCAGGCACCTGAGGTCAGGACACTAAGACCAGCCTGGCCAACATGGTGAAACCCTGTCTCTACTAAAAATTGCAAGTTGGCCGGGCACAGTAGCTCACGCCTGTAATCCCAGCTCTTTGGAAGATCAAGGCGGGCGGATCACAAGGTCAAGAGATGGAGACCATCCTGGCCAACATGGTGAAACTCCATCTCTACTAGAAATACAAAAATTGGCCAGGTGTGGTGGCACACGCCTGTAGTCCCAGCTACTTGGGAGGCTGAGGCAGGAGAATCGCTTGAACCTGTAAGGTTAAGGTCACAATGAGCTGAGATCAGACCACTGCACTCCAGCCTGGGCAACAGAGCAAGACTTTGTCAAAAAAAAAAAAAAAAAAGCAAAAGTTAGCTGGGCATGGTGGCACACATCTATAATCCCAGCTACTTGGGAGGCTGAGGCAGAAAGGTCACCTGAGCCTGGGAAGTCGAGGCTGTAGTGAACCGAGATCGTGCCACTGTACTCCAGCCTGGGCAACCAGAGTGAGACCCTGTTTCAAAAACAAAACAAGCGGAGTGCATGCACTCATGCATGCTTGTAATCCCAGCTACTCAGGAGGCTGAGGCAGAAGAATGACTTGAACCAAGGAGGCCAAGATTGTAGTGAGCCAAGATCTCACCACTGTCCTGCAGCCTGGGTGACACAGGAAAACTCCATCTCAAAAACAGAAAAAGAAAACCACAATTTGGGTAGGTAGATATCTGGTTCCCTGAACTATCCAGGTACGGACAGCCCTCCCATTGGGCTGGGAATGGACACTGATCTCGCATAGCACACGCCCACCCATCTGCCACCTGCCAGGGTCTCCTTCCCAATCCAGCCCAGGGCAGGCAGGGGGCACTCACCTGATGTAGTAGCAGGCAGATTCCAGGTAGGACGCAGGCTCCCTTGGCCAGACCACATCACCACGGCGGGGTGATTCTGGTCTGTGTGCACCAGTTCTTCCATCACCACATGTAGTGATGCATAGACACGTTGTTGAAGAGCTGCCAGGGGGCCAGGAGGGAAGGGACAGAGGGTCATGGTGTGGCCCACAGGCTGGCCAGGCAGAGCAGCTGTGCGGTGGGGACTCATAGCAGCACGAGGCCCACAGCGGGACACTCATCAATGACCACAATCCCATACCGGTCACACATCTGCAGCATCTCTTCCCCGTAGGGATAGTGGCTGGTACGGAAGCCATTGGTGTCAAGGCAGCGAAGTAGGTTGAAGTCCTTCACCAGCAGCAGACAGTCGAAGTCTTTTCCTCGGATCTAGGGGACAGCAGAGCCCAGTGACCCGTCCCTGTCGAAGCTGCACTTTCTCCAAGAGCCAGGACCCTGGAGAGCCACGCCATGAGCCCCTTCTCCAGTCCAACCACCGGCTCCACTGCGGGGCAGTTTGGAGCCATTTGCCTTATCACCCTGAGCTGCCACAGGGAAGCTCATTTGCCTCATTGCCCTGAACTGCAGGACACAGGGAAGGCAAAAGTGGAAGGTGACCAGAAGCAGCCCCCATGAGGACCCAGGAGCCCCAGTGCACGTCTACATCCTCATGCTTCTTGACTTCGTGGAAATTGAAAGGTTTCCCATTGATGAGGAACGGGCTCTTGGTGACAGCCACAGTGCGGATCCCCTACAGAGAGTGTGTAGAAGTTAGAAAAAGGCTCCAGTGACGTCTGTGCAATCAGCCGCACCTACGACACCAAAGCGCCAGGTGCGACCACCCCAACAGCCTGAGCCCCACCTGGCCTGGCCTGCAGCAGGCAGACCCCCAGTGCACCCCAGCAGCTGCCTCTGGGCCTGCAAGCAGAGAAGCAGCAATCAGAGGCTCTGCCCTTTCCTGGCTGACCCTGGGACCTGCCCTTCAAAATCGGGCCTTCTCCTTGACCAGACGAGGTGGCTCATGCCTGGAATCCCCAGTCTTTGGGAGGCTAAGGCAGGAGGATCACTTGAATCCAGTTCAAGACCAGCCTGGGCAACAGAGTGAGACCCCAACTCTACAAAAAACATTTTGTTTTGAGACAGTCTCACTCTGTCGCCCAGGATGAAGTGATCTCAACTCACCACAGCCTCTGCCTCCCAGGTTCAAGCAATTCTCCTGCCTCGGCCTCCTGAGTAGCTGGGATTACAGATGCCCAGTAAATTTTCATATTTCAGTAGAGATGGTGTTTCACTATGTTGGCCAGGCTGGTCTCGAACTCCTGATCTCAGGTGATCCACCTGCCTCAGCTGCCCAAGATGCTGGGATTGCAGGCATGAGCCACTGCTCCTGGCGTGTTTTTCTGAATTAAAAAAAAAACATTTTTGGGGGCCAGGTGCAGTAGCTCATGCCTGTAATCCCAGCACTTTGGGAGGCTGAGAGGGGTGGAACACCTGAGGTCAGGAGTTCAAGACCAGCCTGGTCAACATGGCAAAACCCCATCTCTACTAAAAATACAAAAATTAGCCGGGTGTGGTGGAACACATCTGTAATCTCAGCTACTTGGGAGGCTGAGGCAGGAGAACTGTTTGAACCTGAGAGGCAGAGGTTGCAGTGAGCCAAGATCGTGCCACTGCACCACTCCATCCTGGGTGACAGCGCAAGACTCTGTCTCAAAAAAACAAAACAAAAAAAAACATGCTTTTGACCAGGCACAGTGGTCACACCTGTAATCCCAACACACCAACACAGGGAGGCTGAAGTGGGAGGATGGCTTTAGCCCAGCAGTTCAAGATCAGCCTGGGTAACATAGGTAAACCACATCTTCCCCAAAAATAACAATAATTAGCTGGGCATGGTGGTGCTTGCCTGTAGTCCCAGCAACCCCAGGTAGTTGGGAGGCTGAAGAGGGAGGATTGCTTGAGCCAGGAGTTTGGAGATGCAACAAGCTACGATCTTCACGCAGAGCAGGTAGGCAAGGAAGTGATCATGTCCTTCATAAGTGCCAACCACGGCACTGAGACATGTGATTTGTGAACCAGCATGTACAGCTACAACCCATGTGCAGCCAGAAGACGACCCAGAACGTGCTTAGAGTAACACTTCTCCCAGCTCCTTAGGAATTCATCATGGAAGACTCCCAGAAAGGGAGTTTCCCCACTGATAATCAGCACTCTCTCATCCTTACCAGCAGCCTGCCCTGATTTCTTTCTCAGGGTGAAGCGCGTATTTTGTACTTCACTGTGTTTTTTGAGATGGGATCTCACTCTGTCACCCAAGCTGTCTCAGCCTCCTAAGTACCTGGGATTACATAATTGACTGTTGCAATCTCAGCTCACTGCAACCTCCACCTCCTGGGTTCAAGCAATTCTCCCATCTCAACCTCCCTAGTACTGGGATTGCAGGCACATGCCACCACACCCGCCTAATGTTGTCCAGGCTGGTTTGAACTCCCGAGCTCAAGTGATCTACCCGCCTTGGCCTCCCAAAGTGCTGGGATTACAGGCATGAGCCACTGTGCCCGGGCTATTCTGCACTTCACTTGCAAAATACTTTTCCCTTTACAATAAATTGCTGTATGCTGCATCACCTTTGCTGTGTGATTCTTATTTAAATTCTTTATTCTTTTTGAAATAGGATCTCACTATGTCGCCCAGGCTGGTCTCGAACTTTTGAACTCAAGCGATCCACCCACCGTGGCCTCCCAAAGTGCTGGGATGACAGGCATTAGCCACCATACCCAGCCTAAATTCTTTGAAACTAACAACTGCGGCCCCAAAACAGCTGTCAATCATTGCACCACTGCCATCCAGCCTGGGCAAGGCCTCATCTCTCAAAGGAAAAAGATATGTTAAAAAAAAAATTAAAAGTTTTTTTTTCTTAAAGACAGGGTATCCCAGTCATGCACAGTGGCCCACATCTGTAATCCTTGCACATTGGGAGGCCGAGGCAGCTTAGTAATCAGAGGTCAAGAGTTCAAAACCAATCAGGCCTACATGGTGAAACCCTGTCTGTACTTAAAAAAATACAAAAATTAGCTGGATGAGGTGGAAGGTACCTGTAATCCCAGCTACTCGGGAGGCTGAGGGAGGAGAATCACTTGAACTTGGGAGGCAGAGGTTGCAGTGAACCCAAGAGTACACCAGTGCCCTCCAGTCTGGGCTCCTACAGAGACTGTAGCTCAAAAACAAATACAAATAAAAAAGACAAGGTCTCCCTCTGTTGCCCAGACCAGAGTGCAGTGATGCGGTCACAGCTCACTGCACCCTTGACCTACCATGCTCAACTGATTCTCCTGCCTCAGCAGCTGGGACTACCGGCACACATCACCATGCCTGGCGAATTTTTTAATTTTTTGCGGTGATGGTCTCGCTATGTTGCCCAGGCTGGTCTTGAACTCTTGGCCTGAAGTGATCCCCCTACCAAGTCCTCCTTACAAAGAGCTGGGATGACAGGCGTGAGCCACCGCACCCAGCCCCCCGAAGCTGCCTGTTCCTTGAGCACGATGTGTAGGAACGGGAGCTAGAGTGAGAGCAGCACCATGGGGAAGGGACAGGATTGCCACCCTTAGCTATGTGATGGTAGGCCAGACCCTCTTCTCCAAGTGAGATCAACCACATGAGTGATATCGGGAGCCCAAGCCTGCTCAGACAGCCTGGATTTTAGCTTCGTAGGTGGATGGGAACCTGTGAAGGTTTAGAGATGCTGGGAGAACCTTTTTCCTGGGAGAGCTTTCCAAATAGGGAACAAACAGAGCCACCTGGGCCCCGCTGAGGGAAGATCCTACCAGAAGCCGTCACCACTATCTCGCTCCATGCCGGCGGTGATGTTGATGTCATCGATGCAGGTAGATGGTGTCGTGTACAGAAGCACAGACTGCTGCAGTCCCGCGTAGTTGAAGAAGTCAAAGTCTGTGTTCTGGACAAAGTAACCCTTGGGATACCTAGGGCAGGAGGACTGTGGTTCGCTGGGCCCTTGCCATGGGTCTTTCGCCCTCAGTTCACTTGCCTCCCCAGGTCAGGGCCTCCTCTCTGCGAAAGCCACCCTGTCCCTGGCAGGAAGACCACAGGGTGGGGTGGGAAGGTGGGTGCGTGCAGTGGAGGCATGGTACCCATTTGGACTTGTCGGTCACGTATGGACAGTCCGTGGTGGCAGGGTGGGGGGGTGAGCATGCCGTTGATGGTGACAGTGACGCAGAGGCGGGAGGACAGGGGCCCCACTGGGAACAGGCTGCTGATATCAGCCTCTAAGGAGAGGTAGCCCTTTTCATGCTCTAGCGTGTAGAAACCATTCACCCACTGCAGACATAGGAGATATGGGGAGGGGGTGGCAGGTCCGGGCATGAGGAGGGGTTCTGCTATCGGGAACACCCTCACATAACCCGCAGCATGGGGCTCAGGGGCCTGCCAGCCAGATGGGAAGAATGACATCCCAGTGGGGTAGATCAGGCCACCTATCCCCCTACACAGGGCACAGCCCCCAGGGCAGGGTAAGGCCCCCCCCATCATACCATTCCAGGAGACAGGCTGTGGGTGGAATCTGAGGGTCCCATGCTGTTCAGCAGCTGTGCCCACTCACCCGCCCTGCCTGCTCCTGGTCACACTGATCACAATGGCATAGAAGTAGGCACTGCCAATCCTCAGCACCACTCTTGTGTACAGGTCCTGGATCCATCGCTTCAGCAGGGTCACCTCCCATTCATACCACACCCAGCTGACAAAATGCCCAGTCCTGGCTGATGTCATTGAAGATGGAGAGAACCGGTATGTCCAAGGTGGGGCCCGACTGCAAAGAGAAGGGCTGGGCTCAGCTCCTAGGCCCCTAAAGGGATCCAGGACCAGCGTGCTGCACAGCTGTGCCCCCAGGCCTAGCACAAGCCCTGACACATGGCGGGGACTCCTGGTGGAAAAGAGAGAGAACTTGCTGATGACAGGTCAACTGCCAGGGCAGGTTGTACACCTGGGCCAGTGGGGCCCGGAGATCCTTGTTGGAGCGGATGGGACCCAGTATCTCCTGAGACAGGGGTGAACACAGGGGCACATCCCAGCCCCAGGCAAGAAAGTTCAGACCTGTGACTAAGAAGCAAATGACCCACAGCCTGTCACAGGGAGGAAGGCTGGTTAGGGGGATGGGGCAGCTCTGTTTAGGACCCTGTGAGTGAGGCCCACGCTGGCAGCCAGCCCTCTCCTCTCTTTCTCTTGTACTGAATACCACAAAGTCAGAAACAGAGGATGTAGGCTGGGCATGGTGGTTCACACCTGTAATCCCAGCACTTTGGGAGGCAGAGGCAGGCGGATCACAAGGTCAGGCGTTCGAGACCAGCCTGGCCAGTATGGTGCAACCCCATCTCTAATAAAAATACAAAAATTAACTGCGACTGGTGGCGGGTGCCTGTAGTCCCAGCTACTCAGGTGGCTGAGGCAGGAGAATCGCTTGAACCCAGCAGGCGGAGGCTGCAGTGAGCCAAAATCGTGCCATCGCACTGCAGCCTGGGTGACACAGCGAGACTCTCTCTCAAAAAAAAAGAAAAAGAAAAAGAGGATGTAGAACAGGCAAACGTGGCCAAGACCTCATCGGATCCCACTTCTCTGCTGACCACATTCAAGTCAGGAGGGCAACAGGGGTAGCGTTCTTGGCCTGATGTCACTGTCTGTCCTCTATCTGAACCCTGAACACCAAGCTACCTTCCCCCCTCAGCAGAGTTGACCTCAGAATGTCTAAACTGTTCCCTCCTCCCGATCCCTGGGCCCAGCTCTGTGCAGGGCCTGCCCCTCAGGCCTCACCAGTGTCTGGTGGCTCATGCCTGTAATGAGCGCTTTGGGAAGTCAACGTGGGAGGATGGCTTGAGGTCAGGAGTTCGAGATCAGCCTGGAGAACGTACTGAGACTCTGTATCTTAAAAAACAAAACAAAACCAAAAACTTGGTTTTTGTTTTGAGACGGAGTCTCAGTCTGTCGCACAGGCTGGAGTGCAGTGGCGTGATCTCAGCTCACTGCAACCTCCCCCTTCCTGGTTCAAGCAATTCCCCTGCCTCTGCCTCCCAAGTAGCTGGGATTACAGGTGCTCATCACCACGCCCGGCTAATTTTTGTATTTTTAGTAGAGACGGGGTTTCACCACGTTGCCCGGGCTGGTCTTGAACTCCTGGCCTCAGGTGATCCGCCCGCCTCGGCCTCCCAAGGTGCTGGGATTACAGGCGTGAGCCACCAAGCCCGACCAACTTTCTTTTCTTTCTTTCTTTCTTTTTTTTTTTTTTTTAATTAGGCATGGCGGTCCCAGCTAACTTGCAAGGCTGGGGCGGGAGAATCGCTTGAGCTCAGAAGTTAGGAATGCCCCATTCCGCTCCAATCCGCGAGGCAGGGTCAAACCCAGTCTCAAACACATTTAAAAAATTAAAAATAAATATTAGAAAGGACACTGCCCGGGCTCAGCGTTCGCCTCCGGACGCGGCTGGACAGGAGCGCTTCCTCCTCCCGCCTCCTCCGCCCTGGCCCTCCGGGTCCCCCTAGTCCCCCCGGTACCCCCGTCCTCCAACCCCGCGCCCCCAAGCCCGTTGACCTTTAACCTCCTCCGGGCCCCCAGCTCCGGGCACTCAGGTGAAGGAGGGTGCAGGGCGCCGGGGCTTACGCCATTCCCAACGCCGGGCTTCCGGGCGCCTCTCGCAAGGGTCCCCAGTACCTCTGCTCCTGGAAGCCCAGGCGTCCGCTGTCGGAGAAGTCGGCTTGGAAGCTTCAGAGGCTGTGGAGCTCCTTGCGCTCCCGCGACGCGCTCTCCCGGGTGTACAGCATCCCGCCCAGCAGCGCCTGCGCGCAGCCACACAACAGCGGCCCGAGAGCCACCCAGGACACCGCCACTAGCCAGGTCATACTTCCCGCTCCCTGTCTTGGCAGCCAGTCTGAGGGGATGAGAGCAGCGCTGGGGAAGCCCTGCGGGCCTGTCGCATGACGAGCCTGCGACGTGAGGCGCGTGAGGCCGTCGGCGCCATGTTTTTTGAGGGCGAATGCCAGGCCTGGAGGGGCGGGGCGGTGCCAGGCGCTGCCCAGTAGGACCTGTGGCTGGAATCCAGGGCTAGGCCTCTGGGGAAGCGGGACCCCCACCCTCAGCTCCAGCCAAGAAGGGCGTCCTCTGCTCCCCATCCCAGCAGAGGCTGGACGATCCAGGGCCGCAGGCCAGGACAGAACCCCTGAGATTGGTGCTTCACCGTTTCTTCAAGGGGCACCTCCACTTGCTTTCCCCAGCAGGAATTGGAGCAGGCCCCAGGGGAGCCTCTTCCATGACTTCTGGATGCAGCCTCTTGCAGGGATGCACCTCCTTGGGAGGCGTTCGTAGCCTTGACCATGGACCTCTGGGATCCCGACCCTGACCAAGGGGACAGAAGCTCCTTCTTGGCTTTGAAGATACATGAAGATACAGGGAGAGAGGCCAAGTGCAGTTAGTCACGCCTGTAATCCCAGCACTTTGGGACGCTGAAGTGGGCGAATCACTTGAGGCCAGGAGTTCGAGACCAGCCTGGCCAACATGGTGAAACCCCCTCTCTACTGAAAATACTAAAAAAAAAAAAAAAAAAAAAGGAGCCAGGCATGATAGCAGGAGCCTGTAATCCCAGCTACTCAGGAGGCTGAGGCTGAAGAATCACTTGAACCCAGGAGGCGAAGGTTGCAGTGAGCCAAGGTCACACCACTGCAGTCCAACCTGGGTGACAGAGCAAGAATCTATCTCAAAAAAATAATAATAATAATTTTCAGGGAGAAGGTGCCCTACGGGATCCCACTTTACTCCAGTAGGGAAGGCACCATGTGGAAGGGTAGAGGAAGAGATCTGGAGACAGTAAAAGAGACATAGGTTTATTAAGGGGACTTCCACACAGGTGCAGTGGCTGTGGCTGGACATGAGAACCACTACATTTGTAAAAAGCATGCAGCTTCCATAACATTTTCACTTAGCATCCTTGACCTGTTACTGGTGGAAGGTATCCTAGTTCCCACTGATAAATCCATACACAACTGAAACAACCTCAATTCTTGCCTCCTCAGAAGAAAGAATTTGACTGAGGGTCATAAGGTAGAAACCAGATAGAGGCAAGTTGCAGAGCAGGAGTAAAATTTTATTAAAAAGCAGGCCAGGAACGGGCGTGGTGGCTCATGCCTGTAATCCCAGTGCTTTGGAAGTCTGAGTCGGGTGGATCACCTGAGATCAGGAGTTCGAGACCAGCCTGGCCAACATGGTGAAACCATGTCTCTACTAAAAATACAAAACTTAGCTGGGCGTGATGGTGAGTGTCTGTAATCCCAGCTACTCAGGAGGCTGAGGCAGGAGAATCTCTTGAACCTGGGAGGTGGAGGTTGCAGTGAGCTGAGATTGAGCCACTGCACTGCAGCTTGGGCTATAGAGTGAGATAGTATTAAAAAATGGTTATTAAAAACTTTAGAACAGGAAGTAAAGGAAAGAAGGAAAGTACAGCTTAGAAGAGGGCCAAACGGTGGACCTGAGAAACCAAGTGCCCAGCTTGACCTCTTGACTCAGAGTTTCACAGGTTGGCATCCTTTCAGGATCTTGCCACACCTGATTCCTTAGCTTGGGGCTCTGAACACACTTTCTTCTTTCACCATAAAGTCATTCTGTGGGTACACATCAGTTACGGCTGTCGAGTGCCTCTGCCATACAGAGGGGTCCCTCTGGTCCTAGGAACCTGGACTGGACACAATTGTTTGTACGATTACTCCCCCACCCCTTTTCTCATCCTCGCCAAATCCACCTTCTGAGAATGGACCTTAATACTGGAAATGGAGTCCCCAGCATAGTGAAAATCAATACATTCTAGAAACTGACAAGGCCTAAAGGCTTTTCCCCAAATGTTTATGGTTTTTTTCTTATTTTCTTTCTTTAAAATTTTACTTGTATATTCCTTTGGTGAAATGCTTACATGCTTAAATTAGGATATAGTTCACTGTTTATGAGGCAGCTTTAGGCCACATTTAACAAAAGTAAGAACAGGTAGGATGCAAAAGTTTATACAGTATGTAAAAATCAGTAATTCAGGATGGGATTAGTGGCTCACACCTGTAATTCCAGCACTTTGGGAGGTAGAGGCAGGAGGATGACTTGAGCCCGGGAGTTTGTGACCAGCCTGGACAATATAATGAGACCAGGGTCTCTACAAGAAATGCAAAAAAAAAAAACAAAAAAAATTACGCCGGTGGTGTGCACCCACCTATCATCCCAGTTACATGAGAGGCTAAGGCAGGAGCATTGATGAAGCCCAGGAAGTAGAGGTTGCAGTGAGCCAAGATTGTGCCACTGCACTCCAGCCCAGGTGACAGAGCGAGAACACATCTCAAACAAACAAACAAAAAAAGAAAAGCAAAGAAAGAAAATAAGACTAAAGGGTGCCAGAGAAGATGCCTTCCTTTTTTTTTTCTTTGTTTTTTGAGTCTTGCTCTGTCACCCAGGCTGGAGTGCAGTGGCCCGATCTCGGCTCACTGCAACCTCCACCTCCCTGGTTCAAGTGATTGTCCTGCCTCAGCCTCCTGAGTAGCTGGGATTACAGGTGCTCACCACCACACGCAGCTAATTTTTGTATTTTTAACAGAGACAGGGTTTCACTATGTTAAACAGGCTGGCCTTGAAGTCCTGACCTCAGGTGATCCGCCCGCCTCGGCCTCCCAAAGTCCTGGGATTACAGGCGTGAGCCACCACACCTGGCCAATTCAAATATTTCTTCAGTTTACAGTTGGCAAGAAAGCAAAGCTTTATCTAAAACCTTGGGGTCAGCAGAAGGGGTGTTAAGTTTTTGCCTGTGAGTGTGATTCCCTCCAGGCCCCTCAGGAAGAAATTTGGAACAAAGAACACCAGTGAGAGTTCAGTCCTCGGTTGACCCTTATCTGAGGTGGAAGGGAAAGCTGTCACCATTTTTCATCCGGTGGAGATCTGCACTTCCGAAAAACAACTTAGGGACATTTGTCAATATGTTATCTTTATTTTCTATAGGGGATCAAATATCTTGTGGCCCTAACCGACTTGGGCAGCTATTGTTCTGAGCTATTATTACCTTTTTCTTTTTCTTTTCTTTTTTCTTTTTCTTTTTTTTTTTTTTTTTTTTTTTTTTTTGAGAGGGAGTCTCGCTCTGTCTCCCAGGCTGGAGAGCAGTGGCCCAATCTAAGCCCACTGCACCATCCACCTCCCGGGTTCAAGCAATCCTCCTGCCTCAGCCTCCTCAGTAGCTGGGATAACAGGCATCTGTTATCACAGCCAGCTAATTTTTGTATTTTCAGTAGACATGGGATTTCACCATGTTAGCCAGACTGACCTGGAACTCCTGACCTCAGTTGATCTATCTGTCTCGACCTCCTGAAGTGCTGGGATTACAGGTGTGAGCCACTGCACCCAGCCAATTACTACCTTCTTCTTACCTAGTTGCTAATTTACTTCTCAAGAATAGCTAGGTGCCCAGAATTTCCCTTGAAGGCTAATGTGGTTCGGGTATATACTGTCCAAATCTCATGATGAGATGTGATTTCCAGCCAGGCTCAGTGGCTCACACCTGTAATGCCACCACCTCCTCCTCCTCCAATTCCTCCTCATCCTTCTCCTCCAACTCATCCTCCTCCTGCAACTCCTCCTCTTCCTCCAACTCCTCTTCCCCCTCAACTCCTCCTCCTCCTCCAAGTCCTCCTCCTCCAATTCCTCCTCATCCTCCTATTCCAACTACTCCTTCTCCTCCAACTCCTCCTCCTCTTCCAAATCCTCCTCCTCCTCCTCCAACTCCACCTCCTCCTCCTCCTTCAACTCCTCCTCCTCCTGTTTCTTTATCCTCCTCCTCCCCCTCCTTCATTTCTTTTTCCTCCTCCTTTTCTTTTTCTTCCTCCATTTCTTTTTCCTCCTCCTTCTCCATTTCTTTTTCCTCCCTCTCTTCCTCCTCATAGGCATGAGCCACTACACAAGGCCTGGCTGTTTGTTTCCTTCTCCGCCTCCTCCATTTCTTTTTCCTCCTCCTCCTCCATTTCTTTTTCCTCCTCCTCCTCCTTACAGCACCAGCCACCACGACTGACCTGGCTGTTTCCTTTTCTTCCTTTCCTCCTCCTGCTCTTCCTCTGCCTCCCAAATTGCTGGGATTACAGGCCTGAGCCAACACACCTAGCTATTTCTTCTTCTTTTTCTTCCTCTTCCTCCTCCTCCTTCTTCACTTCATTTTATTTTATTTTCTTTTTGATGTGAAGTCTTGCTCTGTTGCCCAGGCTGGAGTGCAGTGGTGTGATCTCGGCTCACTGCAACCTCCACCTCCTGGGTTCAAGCTTCCCAAGTGTCTGGGATTACCAGCGCCCGCCACCATACCAAGTCAAGTTTTGTACTTTTAGTAGAGACGGGGTTTCACCATGTTGGCTAGGCTGGTCTCAAACTCCTGACCTCGTGATCTGTCCACCACCACTTCCCACAGTGCTGGGATTGCCCCCTTGGTGTTTTTTGTTTTTGTTTTTGTTTTTCCTTGAAATGCAATTTCACTCTTGTTGCCCAGGCTGGAGTGCAATGGCGTGATCTTCCCTCACTGCAACCTCCACCGCCCGGGTTCAAGTGATTCTCATGCTTTAGCCTGCCGAGGAGCTGGGATTACAGGCCCTTGTCACCACACCCGGCTAATTTTTATATTTTTAGTAGAGACAAGGTTTCTCCATGTTGGCCAGGCTGGTCTTGAACTCCTGACCTCAGGTGGTCTGCCCTCCTTGGCCTCCCAAAGTGCTGGGATTACAGCTGTCAGCCACTGCGCTGGGCCTACAGCTCATTTCTTACCACAGAAATCTTTGCACCTCTCCACAAAATTGCCATCAGGGATGTCTCCAGAAACCATTCATCCCAGGTGCCACGCAGAGAAGAGCTTCTTGTTCTCCTTTTCCCTTTACCTCTTCCCTCTCACCTCATCTTGTTCATTCACTCATCCTTTTTCCATTCTCACTTTTAAGCTTTAACCTTTCAAAAGCCTGTCTTTCCCTATAAGTAATGTATTGTAACTCCTGCCATCACCATATCCTTCTCCAACCCACCAAACTGCCAACGATGGTAAGTCCATAAACTAAGAAGAAATGGGAAACATTCATTGCAAACTTGGCAGCCCCTCAGTCACCCAACGTAACAGCACAGATCTTCTGGTCTTTGAAGACGCTTTTTTTTTTTTTTAAGACAGGTGTCACTCTGTCACCCAGGTTCAGATGCAGTGGTGCAATCACAGATCACTGCAAGCCCCAACTCCTGTGCTCAGGCGATCTGCCTGCCTCAGCCTCCCAAGCACCTGGAACTACAGGAACACACCACCACACCCAGCTAATGTGCCTATTTATTTTAGAGATGGGGTCTTGCTCTGCTTAACAGGCTGGTCTCAAACTCCTGGCTTCAAGGGATCCTCCCACCTTGGCCTCCCAAAGTGCTGAGATTACAGGCATGAGTCACCATGCCCAGTCTGAAGATTTTTAAATGTTGCCATATTCAAGATGCATTGAAACTCACCTGTGTTTGATGAGCCTGCTTTTTGCAAGTGAGTAATACAAAACACACTGAAATACCTTAGGCTTCTCAGGCTTTGTACCTTCCTCTGGAATAATCAGTGTATCCCAAAAGTAAATCCCTAATGAGGTCCAGTTTTTCCTTCCTCCTTGACTATGAAATAGACAAAAAAAGGGCAAGCTAGCCATTTCCATCTCACCATAGGAGACTGTCCTGTTTGCTTTTTGACTGTATTTGGGAAGCGGGGACCTGACTGCTTTCCTACTTCCTAAGCACAACTTCCTTTACCTAGAAAATCCTCAGCATGACCTACATGGATTAAACCAGCTTCCTCACTTTGTTTCCAATATTCTTACAACCAAAATATCCAGAAAGAGCAAGGCAACCTGAAAAACTGAGGACGGGTACCTCATCCCATGAGCCAAACTGCCACTTACACTGATTAGTCATGAAATTGGCAAAATTCCAGATGAGTTCTCCAACCACGTATTTTCTGCATGTTTGATCCAGACCTAGATGGTACTGCCCTAGCAGACAGTTCTAGTAGTCTTCACTGAACATCAGAGATGGATCCTGGAATTCAAGGCAAAGAGAATTTAAGAATCAGAACTGGCAGAATTGCAAATGTTAGATAAAAAATAAAGATCCACTTGATGGTGATGAAAATATCTGACCTCACAGGGGGCTGTAGTGACTGCAGGACTCACTGATGCTAGGGTAAAGACAGCCAGGGAATGATCTAACCCAGAATAAAAAAGGAGGTTTAAAAAAAAAAACATGGCCAGGAGTGGTGGCTCACGCCTGTAATACCAACACTTTGGGAGGTTGAGGCCAGACAGATCACAAGGTCAGGAAATCTAGACCATCCTGGCTAATACAGTGAAACCCCATTTCTACGAAAAATACAAAAAATGAGCTGGGCATGGTAGCAGGTTCCTGTATTCCCAGCTACTGAGGAGGCTGAGACAGGAGAATGGTGTGAACCTGGGAGGTGGAGGTTTCAGTGAGCTGAGATCATGCCACTGCACTCCAGCATGGGTGACAGAGTGAGACCCTATCTCAAATCAGTAAATAAATGTATGTATGTATGTATGTATGTATGTATGTATGTATGTATAATGAAATTGAACCAGGCTGGGCATGGCAGCTCAGGTCTGTAATCCCAACAGTTTCGGAGGTCAAGGCAGGAGGATCACTTGAGCCCAGGAGTTCAAGACCAGCCTAGGCAACACAGTGAGACCCAGTCTCTACAAAAAGTTTAAGTATTAGCCAGGTATGGTGACGCATGCCTGTGGTTCCAGTCACTAGGGGCGCTGAGGAGGGAGGATCATTTGAGATGCAAGCATAACCCCCATTGTGCACGCTGGGGAGGCCCCAAAACATCAAAGGAGTTCTCTAGGGTCTCACAACTGCTAGGATAAAGGTTGTTTGACCCAGCACTGTCTCCTCAAACCTGGGCCCTGGTTACATCCAGATCTTCCCAAGGTGCTGAAGGGGCACACTTTGGCATAATGGTGAAAGGTAAGGAGCTGATGGGGGAGGGTGAGCGGCCAGAAGCCCAGAGAGGCCTTTGAGTAGGTCTTATGGAAAGGAGGAGCTTACAGGATGGAACCTACAACATGTGACCTCACTTCCTTGCTGACAGATCCCCAACAGAACCTAGAATTCTGGTAACTAGGCACCCATATTCTAGAGACAGCCTCATTTCCAGCTTAGTTGGTAGTCGACACTCGAGAGAACAACATGTTCTCCTGCTGTGTCCCGACATGCTGCCGACCTCCTCGTCGCAGAAGAGGCCAAAATGAGACTGTTTCCCAAGAATATAGACATTGGTTCAACCCTCACCCTCGACGCCTCTGGCCCTTTGCCAGAAGGCACCCACAGGTAACACAGGGCCCAGGGCAGGCCCGTCCAGGCCAGGCCTCAACTGTGCCCATTAGGGCAGTGCTGAGGCCCTCCACATGTGTTTGGGGGAAACAGGAGAAGAGGGGCCCCCCTGGACAGGAGCAGGTAGGTTGTCGGGGGTTTGAAGCCTGATCAGTATGTCAGGTTCACAGCCCAGGCCGTGCCTTCAGGATGGGAAGGTGAATGCCAAGGACACAGTTTGTCTGCTCAGATCTGAATCATCCCAAGACCTCAAGCTTCATCTGTCGGAGACCTCAACCTGCTCTGGCTGGAGGTCTATGCAGATGCTCCCAAGTGCCAAATCCTGTTGGGGAAGGGGGCACCAGGGAGGAGTTCTAATGGGGGTGTCCCACTATGGGATCAGCCAGACAGGCCACTGACACCTCTTCACCAGGTTCTCGGGCACTCTCTTTGCAGAGCTGCACACAGCAGATCAAGCAGGAGCTGTTGGATGGATTCCATTTCTCCATCTTCTTCAAAGAAGGGCAGGGGCCCCCTGATACCAACCACGGCCAGTGCTGGTCTGGGGTGAGATTGGGCACAGAAGGGTCTCCACAGACAGGGACTCGAAAAAACCAGGGTGGGCCCAGGATTCAGACACGAATATGGGGACTCCCTAAGCTCTGTCCTAGGGCTTTCCCACTTGAGTGAGCCTCTATCCTCTCCCAAAGGAATCTGACTACTGTTAGTCCCCAGTGGCAACTTGGTTACCAGCAAATTCCCTTTCACCTATCAGAGAAAGGTCAGAGAAAATCCTTCTGTTTTCACTTTCTGCTATGCCAGGAGTATCTCAACATGTTGCTACAAGAATTGAGTACAATGGTAACACTGTAGCAACGTCCTCATACTGTTATCATTTTAACTCCCCACCCTAAGTGTATCTCCGGCAACAGGCAGCTCCCCTGCCCTGCCAGACCTCCTCCAGGACTTAAAATTCAACACTTCTACACAAACAACTTGTGGGGGGGGGGGGGTGATTACAACAAAAGAAGGTGAAGCTACTCTATGCATCTGTGTTTAAAGTGTCATCTCAGAGAACTCATCCCTGCAGACGCACAAGGTAGGAGCTGCACCCTCGCATGTCACTGTAATATTCCTTAAGGGAGGCCATGTTTCACCACAGGTCAGCCTCTCAGTGCCGGTGGAGCCTGTCATGATAAAATTTCCTTTCTAGGCAGCCTTTCTGCAGGGAGCATAATACTGTGTGTGTCCTAATAGGCTGGAGCAGTTTCCCAGGGCTGCCATAACATGCACGCTGACTGAAGGGCTTAACCACAGAAATCTGGTTCCTCACAATTCTGGAGACTGGAAGCCCAACGTCAAGCTGTCAGCCTGGGGTGGTTTCTCTGGGCCTCTCTCCTTGCCTTGGAGATGGCTGATTTCTATCTTGGTCAGCACAGGGTCTTCTCTTGAACTTCTCTGTGCACTGATCACCTCTCCTTGTAAGAACCCCAGGCATATTAAATTAGGGAACACCCTAATGAACTCACTTCACCTGAATTACCTCTTCGAGAACTCTGTGTCCAAACACAGTCACATTCTGAGTTTTTGGGGTTTAGAATAGAAACAGTTACATTTGGGAGAGGGGACACAATTCAACCCATAAAATATACAAATCCCCTGCAGAAGACACACACCCGGGAAAGGGATATCTGCGTGAAAGGATGTGCAGATACCAAGTTTCAACAGGTGTAGCCAGTTGACTTTCCAAAAGGGCTCCAGCTGCTCACAGGGTCACCAGCAGCCTCTGAAGGTAGCTGCTTCTCTGAACACATCCTCCCCTGAAAACTAACGTGCTCTTAACTTTGTGCCAATCTGCTGTCTGTGTGGCAGAGAAAATCACCTTGTTTCATTTCCAGTTTCAAACCTACATTTGAGTAACCTTTCCCCGTTTCAATACCTGCCTGCGTTTTCTCTTCCACGAGTCGCCTGGCAGATCCTGGGCCTTGGGGTGAGCTTCCTCCCACCCTGGAGTCTTCCGGCATTTTCCCCTTGGCCAGGGCTGGGATGGACGTAGTTGTTTCTCCAGACTCATGTTGATGTTAAAGAACAAAAACAATCACATCCCTTTAAGTCAAAGGGTTCTTCTAGAGCGTCTTGTCCTACGTACTGTCACTAAAATGAGGAGAGGACAAGACCTCCCCAGGCCTTTCCCCTCCATATCAGAAGTAGAGCCTCAGGTGGCGTAGAGGGAATTTCATCCAGTCCTCCCTGTGGAAGGTGCTCTCTTCTGACCCGGGTGCTGCTGAGCAAGCATTTGACATCCAAAAGCCCGCATCTCCTCTTCTCCACCATGAGGGTGATTTTTGAGGATTGCAGGGATGATGCTCTTCATGCAGGCTGTTGATACAGAGGGTGCTGTTGCCCCACAGCTGACATTCACCATGCCGATGCCTTGGAGGCATGAATCATTTTCTCCTTCTCCATCCTCACATGCAATTTTACCTTGAAAGCCTAGAACCCTTTTCACCATGGGCACCCAGGTTTTCTCCACACACACAAGTCCCTGAAGGGTTGGTTCTTCTAGATGTGAGTTCCACATCCCGATCGTCTGGTGGTTCATGGTGTTACCACTGACTCCCATGTCCCTCCTTGTCCCCCAGTATGAAAATGAGATCTGCAGGATGCCAACTTTCCAGCCCAGCACAAGGGAGAAGCTTTTGGAGTCCCTGGTTCCAGCCTTTCTAACTAAACCCATCTCCTCTTATGCCACCTGCCTGGGTCCCTCCTGGGACTTTATCACCATGCCATACTTTTTGGAACTACTGGTTAGAAGGTGAGTGTCCATCTCCTCCAAGGCACCGAGGTCCCTCTGTCCCCTACTGGCTGTGTCTTGAAGTTGCAGCTCTTGGAGCCTCTGTTGGCTCCTCTGGAACAAGGAGTAGTGAGAAGATGAACCTCACAGGGTTCTTGTAGGGATTGAATGACCTAAGACATGGCAAACAAAAGGGTCCCTAGAGCCTAAAACTCTGGACAATCTGCTGTGGGTGCTGTGATTCATGTTTACTACTTTTCTCTTCCCCCTCACTGAAGCAGCTCTCAGCATTCTGCCACAATGGCCCATATCTCTTGCTGTTTGGAAAGGCACATAGAAAGCAAGTCCGTGATGGCATTGGTAAAGGATGTCTGAGATTCTTTCTGGCTTGACTTTCTCCTTGTCACAGAAGAGGGGTCGCTTGGTGCTGAAAAAGGAGCCACAGGCCCACTCAGACATCTAGAGAGGCTCATTGGGGTTCTCCAATGGTTGGGGTTCACTCATTCAACACATACATACAAAACACCTCATTTGTGCATCATCCTTCTTGTGGCTTGGCATAATTTCATAAACAAAGCAGATGACAATCCCTGGGCCTCAATTCTACTCAGAGTCAGGTGCTCACAGTACACACAATAAACAAATCATATCTACAGAATGTTAGAGGGGAAACCCTCATGGCCTCCTCTACGTATGGTGGCATCCTCCCAGATTCTGACTAGAATGACGGAGCCCAGCAACAAGTATAAACTGGGGAGATTTAGGGTTCTGTAGGGTCTCTTTACCCACAAAACATGGGGGGAATCATGTGGATTCTGGCTGGAAAGAGACTAAAGGAGTCCTGGGGTTCATATCTCTTAGAATTCCCATGACAAGGCTGACATCTGGGGACTTCCCCTGCAAGAGGCAAATACTGAGTTCTGTAAATGGGAACTTAGGTCCCCTGCAAAGGAGAAGTGAGGCTGGGGTTACAGCTGTCCACTGAGAGACCCATCCCCAGCACTGTGGCTTCCAAGCTCTCCCTGTCCTCCTCCACCTGACTTCTGCCCCTAACCTCCTAACCCCAGGACCAGGGGAACCAGAGCTGGAGCTTTGATGAGCAAGCTGCTCACAAATCTGCCTGGAGCTGAAGTCTTGAGTGCCCAGGTGCACAGTGCTGTGCTCCAGGGCCATTGGGAAGACAATGTCAGTGGGACACTGGGGCGCACAAGGGTCTGTACAGCCCTGCTACATGGCCAGGTCTGCCCCTTCCAGGACAGCACTGATGGCTTGTGGTAGGGTGGGGCTGTCCTCTACAGAGGCAGCAAGAGGCCAGGGACCCAGAACCACACAAGAGTGCCCTGGAGGGTTGTGTGGGAAAAGGCCTGGCCTCTGACTCAGCTGTCCACTCCATCACCAGCACCACCACCTCCATTTTGTTCACCTGGCCCCCTGAAAACACTTCAGTTTGCTGCCAGGTCCTGCAACGGTCATCTTTCTGGATAAAGCTGGCCTTCAAGACTTCGCCTGGCCTGGACTGGGCTTGGAGGACCATCAGGAAATTGTCCTAGGCCAGTTGGTGCTTCCGGAGCCCAAGGAGTCCAAGCCAGAAGGTGAGGAGACTTGCAGTCTGGAAGACTTTCTGGGGGTGGTGTTTTGGGGCTACAATTCCCTTAAATTCCATCCAGTCATTTCTATACTTGGAAATCCCAGTGAAAAGTGACTGCTATGGTGACTTTTTCTCCTTTTCCAGATCCTGCTCCACCTCCTGGGCAACACCCACTAACAATGCTGGCCCTGGAGCCAGCACCACCACTGCTGGCGGACCTGGGGCCTGCTCTGGAGCCAGAGTCACCTGTAGCCATGGATGCACAAGGATATCTACATTCAGCACCAGCACCAGCATCAGCACCAGCACCAGGGGAAGGGCCTCCTCCAGGAACAGTGCTGGAGCCACAGTCAGCCCCAGAGTCCCCCTGTCCCTGTCCCGGGACTGCCAAGAGTCAACTCAGTGAGGAGCTGGCTGACATCACGACCTTCCCTCCCAGGCTGCTGGCAGAGCAGCTGACCCTCATGGTTGCGGTGAGCAGCTGGGCTGTCCAGGCTGTGCCTCTGGCATCAGCTGTCCCAGACCGGCCTCTCCCCGAGGAGCGGCCAATGCCCTGGGTCCAATTTCAGCCCCACTTCTTACCAACCATGGAATCTGGATGCGTTTCCTCACCCACAAGCCTTCCTTGTCTGCATGTAGACAGCGGAGATGGGACATCACCCATGCCAGCTGCACAGAGTGACTGTGCAGACTGAATGACAGGGGATGGACAGAAAGCAGGACAGGGCAGGTGATCACTGAGGGGCAGGCAGGGCCATGGGTCACTCACCCAGCTGCTCAGGAGCCTCACCACCCTCAGTACTTGTTAGGTACCTGATGCACACTAGATTCAATGGCAGACACCCAAACAGAGCCCAAGGTTGGAGCTGCCACAAGGAAAGTGCACCAGTATGGAGAGAATGAGTAGAGGGCTGATTGGGATGGGATGAAGTAGAGGCCTCAGGATGGGCAGACCTAAGCCACCTTCTGGTACTTGGAGTGAGGATGGCCTGGGAGAAAATGTCACTCTCTCTTCCCACCATTGTTGGGTTCTGGGCCATGATGCATTCAGGGCCCTCGGTGGGCAGAAAACCAAGCACAGGGACCCCCACAAGTCTGGAGCATATTTTAAAGCTTTCTGAGTCCCAGCTCTGTTCCTGCCAGAGACTGTGGATGACTATGAGCTCAGTTCCTGCCTGGTACTGTGGGTGACTCTGAGCTGGGATGTGCTGTGTCCGTGACACTCTCTTACTCCCCCAAAGGAGCTGTTCAAGAAGGTGGAGCTCTACGAATGCATGGGCTCCATCTGGGGCCAATGACATCAGAAGGGGAGTGAGCACGTGGCACCCACAGTTTGTGCCACCATTGCACACTTCAACAGACTCACCAACTGTGTCACCACCTCCTGCCTCGGGGACCACAGGATGAGGGCCCAGGACATGGCCAGGGTGGTGGAGCACAGTCAGGAACAGTGCTGGAGCCACAGTCAGCCCCAGAGTCCCCCTGTCCCTGTCCCGGGACTGCCAAGAGTCAAGCACAGGAAACCCCCACAAGGTGGATCAAGGTGGCCAGGGTAAGCCATGGTTGGGCCTTGGGATGCCCTCTCTAAAAATGGGGAACTGCCTCTTCTCCATTGGCTTTCAGGATTGGCACCTGTATCTCTAGCCTGAGCCCTGCACATCCCCTAGGCCCTTCTTCCCAGAGCTTCCCTGACCTTGAACCCCATGACCCAGTGGTGGCTGTTCACTTCTGACCTGGGATCTTCCTTGGGTGGAACTGAAATCCTCCTAGATGAGTGACATTCACTCAGCCCCAGGTGTGCCCTCCTGAGGCTCCCCGGGCCTCTGCTTCATTCAGGAAGGGAGATCTCAGCAGAGGGGGCTGAGGCTGAAGTGGGTCTGACTCCAACTCTGGACCTCACAGCTCACTCTTCCCTCTCCAGGAGTGCCTAAGCCTCAACAACTTCTCCTCAGTGCACGCCATCGTCTCTTCTCTGTGTAGCAGCCCAATACATCAGCTACACAAGATGTGGGCAAGAGTGTCCAGGTGAGGAGCTCCCTCCAGGGGAGCACCAGGGTTGACCTAGGGACCCATAGTTCTCCCCATGTGCCTTCAACGATTCTGAAAGGTTCTTGGAGACCAGGGACATGGGAGGCAGGGATGGGCTGGTGGGTGCGGTCACTAAGCTGCCCTGGACTCCTAGGCAAGGATTTCCAACACAGGACTAAGGGTTTTTTAACCATCAGGAACAGGCTGGAGCCAACTGGAGGCTTTCAGGTGTTTGTACCCAGCAGTGGAACTGTGTCCAGCTGGAAGCTAACTGTGAACACGACGGGGCTCATGTGAAGTAGAGATGGGCCAGGGGAGGAGCATGACAGTCCCACCCTGGTCCTGTGGAGCCCTTGTCATCAGAGGACCCCACTGGAAACGCTCACACAGGAAGCTGGGACTCACTGGGTTTTCAAACAAAAGGGATTGGAACTCACAAATCTGCCCCCAATTCCCAAATTTACCCTTTTTTCTTTCCTCTGTCCATAGCAAAAGCACAAAATATTTAAAAGAACTCTGCAAAAAAGACACTGCAGTGAAGAGGGACCTGCTGATCAAGGTACAGCGGAGTCTGGGAGATGTGGGGCAAGTGTTTAAGGGTCACAGAAAAGAGTGAGTTTGGAAGGGCATTGGACCCAGTGTGCAGTGGTTATTTTGTAATGTTTGGACTTACCTACAGAAACTGGACTTGAAAAATTCCCTCCATGCCTACTTTGGGCAACCAGGAAGAGAGGTGTGGGGGTCCATGGGCACATGGGGGCACAGGGGCAGGAGGCCCTGGAAATGGGATGTGGCAATGGCTGCTGGGCTGCTGGGATTCTGAGCGGGAGTGATGAGCAGCAGCATTAGCAGGACTCTGGCTCCCATGCTGGTCCATGCTGCTGGCATGGAGCTTCCTCCAGGCTGGGGACTGGTCATTGTAGGTGGGACTTTCTTCCTTCCTCAAACTGACAGCTGTTCCTCAGGAAGCCAGGCCTCTGCTGCTGCTTCTGTCTGCAACGCACCTCCATGGGCAGGGGGCCTCTGCCCACACTGGGGGAAAGAGGGAATGACAACAGAGGAAGGTCATGTGCCATGGAGTCCAGTAGACTGCCCAGCTATGGGTACCAGTGGGCAACCTCAGGACAGATGTATGTGCTTGCTGGGACTCCCTGCTCTGCCCTTTGCAGACATCCAGAAATGGTCATGTCACAGGATTCTCACCAGTTAGCAGTGACACATGCTCATGACAAGTATCTGGGGGATTCATGCATTCCTAGGGGATCCTCCCTGACCAGATCTCAGAATCTTCCATGCAAATGAGAAGGCAACATGTCATCCCACCCAGGATTCTGGAAAACCCTGCCATATCCTTCAGAGGTGTCACCTCAGGAGGCCACATCCTGAGTGGAGGAAGAGAGAGTTCTGTGCACGGAACTCACCTGGGGGGTCACTGGCGAGGCCAAACCATGGATTTGGCATGGCGCAAACCCAGTTTGTGTGGCAGAGACTCCAGTGGGGCTCAGATATGCAGGTGCCACTTAACCAGGTCTCCTAAAATGCCCTGCCCCTTTCCCATCACGACTCTGCAAGGCTGGAGACCTAGACACTCAGAGACTCCAGAGAACAAGCCCCTGATGGGTGGTGGTGCTGGGATGTGGGGTGAAGGTAGTCGAGACAGAACCTCTAGGAGGGGGAGTCGCTGCCCACTCTGGGTCTCTGTTTCCTCATCTGGAAAATGAAGGGGTACTGAGCCTGTAGTGCAGGCCTCACAGGGTGGAAATGAGGTTCAAGAAAAGAAAGCAATTGGAGGGTGCTCATGAATGGTTCTTCCTCAGAGAGATGAGGGGGAGAGCAATGACAACAGCTGCAGGGAACTGAGCACTCAAGAGGCCCTGTGAGGTAGCTGTGGTTTCCATGGCTCTTTACAGAAGAGGAAACAGTCTCAGGGAGGCCGGCTGCGTGAGCGGGTGACACACACAGGGAGTGTGGAGCTGGCCAGTGGTATGAGCACTGTGCCAGGTGACTCACGCCAGTCCCTGGGGATCCAAGTGTGGGGTGGCTGGAGTGCAACTGGGGGAAGGGAGGAGAGCCTCACTGTCCCTGTCCCTGACACCTGGCAGGTGGGGAGCTTTAAGGTGGCCACCCAGGAGAGGAACCACCAGAGAGCCCAGATGAGGCTGCGGAGGCAGAATAAGGTGAGTGAGACTGTGGCATGGAGGGACCGCAGGGGATCAGAGGACAGGGCTCTTTTTCCCACCAGCTGGAGACCTCCATATCAAGACAGCGGGGGCTTCCTCCCCAGCCCTGTCCTCCTATGGCCACTGGGCCTGGAAATCCTCCATTGGAGAGACCAGAGCAAGGGTCTGAGAAAGCAGGACTCAGAGTGGATGTGGGGAAGGGTAAGGCTGGGACCACAGGCCCTTGTGACTTGTTAAAATCCCACCATAGAGGTAACTAGGAGTGGTTGCTAGACTTGGAGATCAGCTGGAATAGAGGAGACAGAGAATTGGGAAAGGCAGCTGAGGGTCTTTGTCTGCTACAACTGGGAACCTAGGGAGGGAGGTTCTGGGAGACAGGGGCTGATGGGATTTCATGGGACAGGACCTTGGGCAGGCAGGTGAGGGTCAATACTCATCACCACTACCCCTCCCACCTCCCCAACCCTCCATGGCACAGGGCGTGGTCCCCTTCCTGGGGGATTTTCTGACTGAGTTACACAGGTTGGATTCAGCCATCCCGGACGATCTGGATGTGAGTGAGCCTGGGGCAGGCTGGTTGGGAACCAGGATCCTGAGACTTGGAGGAGAGGGGCCTGGACGGAGCCCTTAGATCTCAGCCCTTGGAAAACCTCCTCTCCTGAGAGCCTCACAGCTGCTCCTGTGGGTGGGGGTATCAGGGTCATCTCACGCAGCTGAGTGAAGGAGGCTCCATGGCAGCCACCAGTCCCTATCCCTGAGTGGTGAAGCTGCAGAGCTGCCTGACTGCAATGCTGCTGAGGTGTGGGCTGAGCTGGACTCAGCCTCTCCCTAGGGTAGTCCCATAATAGGAGGGTGAAATTGAGCCTTTCCAAGGGCAGGCAATTCCAGGGTCACTGAGTGTTTTCTTTCTATGAGAGACCTCAGTTTCTCTGTCTGTCATCAGAGAGGGTTGGGGCAGAAGGTCCCGAGCCTCAGCTCCCTTGCCCCCTGCTCTAGAGTCCGGAGCCTGAGGCAGGTCCAAGCCCTGTCATGTGCACATCCCCTGATCCTGGTGGCCCTGGCAGTAGTGCAGCATGGGAAGGGGTCAGGTGGGGCTGGTTGTGGGCCAGGGACCTTTCTGATGGACTCTGTCTGCCTTCCAGGGCAACACCAACAAGAGGAGGAAGGTGAGCAGCTGGGGCACTCACATTGGTTGAGGGTGGGGATGTGGACGTCACAGTCCACCCTGGGCAGGACACTCCCTGGCTCCATCCTCTACATCTTAGGTTTACTGGGAGGGTTTGACACTTACAGGAGGAGGAGACCTATCCCAGTGGAGAGAGTGGGAAAGGCACTGGAATCAAGGACCAATTCCTGCAGGAGGGGCTGTTCACATCCAACTCTGGGAACAGGCTGGGGGCTTCATGGCACCCCTTCAGAGAACGGCCCCAGGGACCAATCCCTTCTCCATGCCTGCCAAAGGCCCCCTCAGCATCTTCCACCCAGGCCCTGTCAGCATCCTGCCTTCTGTCTCTAGGAGGTCCGTGTTCTGCAGGAAATGCAGCTGCTCCAAGTGGCTGCCATGAATTACAGGCTTCGGCCTCTTGAGAAATTTGTCACCTGTTTTTCAAGAATGGAGAGCTCAGTGACAAGGAGAGGTGAGGGCCTGGCACATGGGCAGAGGGTGGGAGAAGGCTTTCCATTTTTTTTTAACGTGGTCTGGCTCTGTCGCCCAGGCTGCACTGCAGTGTCACCATCTCTGCTCACTGCAACATCTGCCTCCTGGGCTCAAGCCCTTCCTCAGCTTCCCAAGTAGCTGGAACTACTACTATCCACCACCGTGTCCGGTTGTTCTCCTGTTGTTGTTCTGGTACATGTGGGGTTTCACAATGATGTCCAGACTGGTCTCAACCTCCTGGCCTCAAGCAATCTACCCACCTCAGCCTCCCAAAGTACTGACAGTACAGGGGTGAGCCACCCAACCTGGCCTAGAGGAGGCTCTCCTGTGGTGAGCTGCAGAGAGCCTGTGGCCATGACTCCACTGCCAGCATCAAGCCCTGTTGCCTGGGGACTGCTGGGGACCCAGGATTCCAGCTGGGCAGGCACTGAGAGGGGACCTGATGTGTGGCTCATGGTGGCCTCACAGCTGCCTCTCTGTCCTGCAGCTACAAGCTGTCCTGCCAGCTGGAGCCCGAATCCCAGTAGGCCCCAAACATCCTGCAGTGCCTGGGACCCCACCGGGATGCTGGCCAGAACACCAGGTCTGCATCATCCTTCACCGAGACCGTGACACCATGGAACCACATCTAGGTGGCTGGCAGCTCAGCTGCATCTTGACCCTGCCCCTCAACACCAGCTCCTCCTGCTGGCCAGGATCAGGCCATGGGACTTTTGCAAGTCAGGCAGGAGACCATTTTATGTTTATTTTCTTTAGTGTATAAGTAACAGTTTTTTTTCTTAACTTTCATTAAAATAAAATTTTAAAACACTATTCAGAATGTTCTATAGTTGTTGCAATGAGAACAGTAACTCCAGTGCCGTAACCGTATACCAGTCTTTAGGATTCATAGTCTAGCATGTCAAATTGTTCAGGCTATGGCTGAACAAGTCGTGGAATAACGTTCATGTTACACCTGCCAACCGTTTAATGTTTTCCTTCTTTATTCAAATTAATTATTGTTAACTCTGTTTAAGGAAAACAAAAAATAAAACAAATAAACAAAAAACCCTTAAAAACCATAATATGTCACCCAATCTACCACACTTGTTCTACTGACCACCTACTCTCAAACTTAAATTCTAGTTAAATTCAAGTTCCACTGGGTTACTCTACTTTTTTAAGTTGTAAATATTTAATGAATCACTTAAATATTTACTGAAGGGCTGGAGATGGGAGGTATTTGTGCAAGTGGTAGGGCTGGCCTTCTCCAGAAGTCCTGTACAGAAGGGAGCTGACCATGAGTCTCCAGAAAATACAGATCAAGTTTTCCTACTATGGATCTTCCCAGACTTTCTGACACCTGTCCCCTAAGGGAACATCAAGGAAGGAGAGAACTGTTTGAACCCAGTATCTAAAGGATGTCCCACAGCTTAATTTGAACACAAGCCCCATTGTGGTATATCAAAAACAAGTCAGAGAAATCAACATTTCAGGGTCTGAGATATAATACCCCCAAATCAGCACAAAATAAATGCTTAAATCCAGTCCTGGAGCCACAAAGCTCCTATAAGAAAAGTGGGAGTTTGTATTTCAGCAAAACTTGTGTCTATGCATGCAGTTTGCAAAAAAGAAAGAAAAAAAAGCAAAAATTTTCTATGGTAAGAAACCCTTAGACCATGCAATTGATTTGGCAATACCTTTTCTTTCTTATTCTTTGTTCTTTTTGGATGGGACACAAAAATCACTGCTAGCAAATGTGAACACAAACACATGGGACTAGACATCATTTTAGAGCTGCCGCATGGGAAAGAGAAACAACGAACCATGAAAGAAGGCATCCTGATGAGTTCATGTCCTTTGTAGGGACATGGATGAAGCTGGAAACCATCGTTCTCAGCAAACTATCGCAAGAACAGAAAACCAAACACCGCATGTTCTCACTCACAGGTGGGAATTGAACAGTGAGAACACTTGGACACAGGAAGGGGAACATCGCACACTGGGGCCTGTGGTGGGTTCAGGGGTTGGGGGAGGGATAGAATAAGAGATATACCTAATGTAAATGATGAGTTAATGGGTGCAGCACATCAACATGGCACATGTATACATATGTAACAAACCTGCACGTTGTGCACATGTACCCTAGAACATAAAGTATAATAATAATAATAAAAGAAGGCATCCTACACATTGAAAGAAGGTTCAGCAGAATCATATCTGTGAAAGGGGTTGCAATCTAACATGTAGGAGACACTAACACTACTCTAACTGGGAAAATGAACAAAACCTAATACCCAAGCTAAAACTGGGCAAAGAACCTGAACAGGCACATCTGAAAAGTAACCACGAAATTGACTGACAGGTCAAAAAGAAGCTGCTCAACTTCACTAATCCTCACACAAATGTCTAAGTGCAAACCACACTCACATACCTCTCACTCTAATTAGGATGAAACTTACCAAAAACAACAAAAAATGCATATATTCACAGGCAGTGGCCAATGTAGAAATGCAGAAAAAGATTTTATACACTATTGGTGGGAATGTACATTACTATACACACGAAGCGAAACAGCTGAAGGTGCCTTAAACATTTTACAACTACCCATTTACCTAGGGATACCACCACTGTTTATACACAGAAAGCACATGAAATCTGCTATGTTGAAGAGATATCGGCCTTCTTATGGTGACTGAAGCAATATGCACAATAGCGAAGGTATCCAATCAACCTACCTGTTCATGCACAGATAAAGGGATAAAGCAACGGCAGTACACAATGGAATCCTCCTCAACCATAGAAATTCAGGAAATTATGTCATCTGCAGCAACGTACAGAAACCTGGAGGACATGACCTTCCGTGAAATGAGCCAGGAAGAGAGAGACAAACACGGCATGATTCCATGCCAGTGAGAATGAGATCAACTTTCTCTCCAAACGACTTTATCTCCTAGAAGTAGAACGTTCCAAAGTTGTGAAGAGAGCCTGGGGGTTGGGGAGGCAGTGCAGGAACTGGGAAATGGATACAGTGTTAACTCAGATGACAGGAATAAATTCAGCTGTTCTACTCCAAAGCAGAATGTCTAGAGTTAACCGTATCCTACCATATTTTCCAAAAAAGGCTAAAAAGAAGGATTCTGAATATTGCACCCACGGAGAACTAATAAATAATAACTACACAAGGTAACAGAGAGAGTCAATGTCTTGCTTTCATCGTTATACAAGGTACATATGCATGGATTAAAATGTCCCACTCTACTCTTTAATTGTATATCTTTACTAGAGAGCAAATTGGTTTTAAGGACATAGAAATAAACAATGCTGAAGTTCATGTGAGACCAGGAAATGCCCTGCATTTCCAAAGAGATTTTGAGAAATCCAAACTACATTGGATGCATCACACTCTCTGATTTGAAATTTCACTCAAACTCTAGGGACCTGCTTCCACGTGGATGAGTGGAAGAGAACAGAGAACCTGAAGTAAACCCACACACCTCATACCACCTGATTATGGATGAAATACACAATGATGAGTAATGGGGAAAGAACTCCCTTTTCAATAGTCTTGGGATAAGTGGCGAGCCATATGCAGAAGAGTAAGTAACACTAGGCCTCTACTTCTCACCATGTACCAAAGTTCACTCAGATGAATGAAAGATGTAAATGGAAGACCTCAAAGTACAAAAATCCTACAAGAGACCCTAGGAAATACCCTTCCTGACATCAGCTTTGACAAAGCATTTATATGCCTAAGACCCCGCATGACACTGCAACAGCAGCAATAATAGACATGTGGGACCTAATACTCTATAGAGTCACCACACAGCACAAGAAATTACCCACAGAGTAGACAGACAACATACAGGATGAGAGAAAATGTTCCCAAACTATGCACCTGACCAAGGTTCTAACGTCCAGAATTTACCTTAAAGACCTTACACAAATCAATTAGCAAAACCCCCCTAATAACTAATAGGCAATGGTATAAACACACACTTCTCGAAAGATGATATATGAGCAACCAACAAGTTGAAAATATGCTCAACCTAATTGTCAGAGAAATAGAAATCAAAAGCACAATGAGATATATCTCATGCTTGTCAGAATGGGGATTACACAGTTTAAAAAAAAAAGGACACTGGCAAGGCAGCAGAGAAAGGGGACACTGGTCCACTTTTGGTGAAAATGCAAAGTAGTTCAGACACCATGGAAAGCACTTCGGAGATTGCTCAAAGAACTTGAACCAGAACTACCATCTGACCCAGCAATCCCACCACTGGGGTATACACAGAGGAAAATAAGTCCTTCTGTCCAAAACACGCATGCACACAAATGGTCCTGGCAGCAGTATTTACAATGGCAAACACATGAAATCAGCCTAGGTACCCGTCAACAGTGGATCAGAAAACGAAAATGTGGTGCATATATACCACAAAAAACTAGGCAGGAATTAAAAGAAAAAAGAAGGAAATCACGTCCTTGGCAGCAATGTGAAAGGAGCTGGAGGCCATTATCTAAAGAGAAATAAGGAGAAAACAGAACTCCAAATGCCACATGTTGTCACTTACGAGGTGGAGCTAACATTGAATACACCCTACCGTAAAAGTGAAAACAACAGACATTGGTGACTATCACATGAAAAACGAAGAAGGGATGAGGTATGCGCTGAAGACCTATCTGGTAGGTCCACCCACTGCCTGCATGATAAGGTTGCTTAGACCCCAAGTCTCAGTGTCATGCAATATACTAAAGGCAGTAACTAATCTGCGTTTGTACCCTTTAGTCTATAATAAACATAGAAATTATGTTAAAAAATACAAACTTAGAAGCTAAAAGCATGAATGAAAAACACAAACTTTTATAATTATCTGAACAATCTTTTATTAGCATAAACTAAGAAAGTGGACAGAATGAGGAAACCAAATACTCAACCGCAATTTACATATATTGAACACGGTTTTCAAAAGAACACCAAAAACACACAATGGGCAAGAGAGGGCCTGTCCAATAGATGATTTTGAGCAAACTGAATATTCACATACAAAACACTGAAATAGGATCCTTCTGTCAGGCAACACAAAAATCAATGCAAAATATATTAAAGACCTAAAACTCAATTCTGAAACCACAAAACTCCTACAAGAAAACATAGTGTGTGCATTATTTTAGAAAACTAATCCATGCATGCAGGCTGCTAAAGGTATTTAGAAAACGTTAAAACAAAGGAAACACTCCAAGAAAACACCCATAGACAATGTAATGGCTTGGCATTTTCACTGAAAAGCTGGGGACCCGGTGCCACAGAACAGTGGGACAGATTAGAAGACCCAGATATAAACCTGCACACCTGAAGCCATCTGATATTTGAAAAAAAATCAACAAAAATAAGCAATGGAGAAAGGACTCCCTATCAGCAAGTGGTGTTGGGATAAGTGGCCAGCTAGATGCAGAAGAAATAACACTGGGCCCCTATGTGTCACCATGTACATAAACCAACTCAAAATGAATCAAAGATTAAAATGGAAAACCCTGGGCTGGGCACGGTGGCTCATTCCTGGAATCCAAGCACTCTGGGAGGCTGAAGTAGGCAGATGACTTGAGGTCCTGGAGTTCGAGACCACCCAGGCCGACATGGTGAAGCCCCATCTGTAATAAAAAAAAAAAAAAAAAAAAAAAAAAAAAAAAATTAGCTGGGCATGGTAGCACATGCCTGTACTCACAGCTACTCAGGAGAATGAGGCAGAAGAATCACTTGAACCCAGAAGCTGGAGGGTGCAGTGAGCCAAGATCGCTCCATTGCATTCCACCCTGTATGAGAGAGGCAGACTTGGTCTGTAAATAAATACATAAAAATCCAATACCTGAAACTATAAAAAAAAATATCCTGCACGAGAATCTAGCAAACCCCCTTCTTGACAGAGGCTTTGGCAAAGCATTTATATGTCAAGTCCCCAAAAGCAATGGCAACAAAAACAATTACTGATAAGTGGGACCTAATACACAAAAGAGCTGCTGCACAGAACAAGAAATAACCACAGAGTCAGCACACAGCCTATAGAATGAGGAAACATACTCCCCAACTACGCATCTGAAAAACGTCTAATATCCAGGATTTATGTAAAGACCTTAAACAAATAAAATCAGAAAAACACCCAATTTATAAATGGGCAAGGGACATGAACACACACTTAAAAGAAGGTGTACCAGTAACCAATGAGCATGAAAACACGTTCCATCTCACTGAGCATCAGAGAAATGCAAATCAGAAACATACTGAGATACCACCTCACACTGCTCAGAATGGCAATTACGACACACAGTCCACAACAACAGAGGCTGGTGGGGCAGATGAGCAAAGAAATGCAGGTCCATTGTTGGGGGAAATGCAAACTAGTTCAGACACCCTGGAGAGCAGTGTGGACATTTCTCAAAGAACCTAAAAGAGAACTACCACCCAATGCTGCAACCCACTCCTAAGGATCTACCCGAAGGAAAATTCTTCCATGAAAAACACACATGCCCTCGTATGTTAACGGCAGTACTACTCACAGTGGTAAAGATCTGGAATCAGCCTTGGTGCCCATCAGCAGTGGATCAGAGAAAGGAAATATGGTACATACACACCACGGAACACTACACAGTCATAAAAAACAAATCCATGCCCTTACTAGAAACCTGGACAGAGCTGTACGCCATTATGAACAAAAGGCAAGAACAGAAAACCAAAATTTTCAAAACAGCTACAAAGGTCAGTTGTGAATATTCTCTCCACAGAGAAATCATAACTCTGGGGATCACAGAGGTGCCAGACACTGCAACTTCATTATGATGCTACGTTTACACAGATCAAATGGTCCCTTGCACCCGCTGGTTATACACACATACTCTACGGGAATGAAACTGCTGTCCCATTTTCATAACGTTCATTCTCACTGGAGTGAGATGATATCTGAGTGTGGTTTTGATTGACTTCTCATGAGGATCAGTAATGTTGATTCAGAATCTTTTACCTGTGCATCCTTCTCAGGTCTTCAGGTTCTTTGCCCAGTCTTACATATCAAATTGAAACAGGTTCATGATAACTTGCCAAACATCTCTAAACACAGCAAAATGTAAATTGAAACCACACTTAGATATTGGTAATGGGTACAGAGTGACGCTCAGATGCAAGGAATCCGTTCTGGTGTTCTATTGCACAGCAGGGTGTCCAGGTGACTAAGGTCAACAGAATCTAGAAAATTTTTTCAAAATCAGCTGGAAAATACAGTTCTGAATATTCTCTCCACAGAGAAATAATAATGATGGAAGGTCACAGAGATGCCAGATATGATGAATTGATCATGATGCTACACATACATATGTCAAAATGTCCCTTGCACCCTTGGGTTGTGTGTGTGTGTGTACACACACACACACACACACTCTATAGAAACAAAACTGCCATCAAATGTTGGTAGTATTCATTCTAACTGGAGTGAGATGAAATTTGAGTGTGATTTTTCACTTACAATTTTGTGTGCATCAGCGATGGTGAGAATCTTTTCTTTGACCTGTGCATCAACCTCATGTCTTCAGGTCCTCTGCCCAGTCCTACACAACAAATTAAAAACAAATTCACAATAACATAGCAAGTACCACTTATCATACACACACAAAAATAAAAAATGCACTCAAGATTCCATCTCACTCTACATGCAACGGATGCTACAAAAAAAGTTGAAACATATTAAAACACAATCTAATCAATGTGTGGATTTCCGGAGGAGGCACTTGTCTCCACATCTGGTGGGAAATGGTAAACTAGTATGCACACTAAGGAAACCACTTGGATGTTCCTTGAAATCGTAAAACTACAACTACCATTTTCTCCAGCAATTCTATTCCTACGTATACACACAGAGCACATGATCAGGACATGGAAGAGATTATCTATCATCCCAGGTGGAATTCAGCCCTATGCCCAAAAGCCAAGATAAGAAATCAGCCTACCTGTCCATCCATAGATGAAGGGATGAAGAATCTCTTGTACACAGACACAATGGAATACTTTTGCACCATCAAAATTCATGGAATCCTATCATTTCCAGCAACATGGCTGCACCTGGAAATATTATGTTCGATCAAATCAGAAAGGCAGACAAAGACCAAGCCTGCATGTTCTCACTCATGTGGGAGCTGAAAAATTTAACTCCCCAAAGGTGAAAATACAGTAGTGGTCACCACAAACTAGGTTAAGGAGAGGACCTCAAGGATTGGCAATAGGTACACAGAGAGTTACAGGAGAGGAATACATTCTGGTATTCCACTCCAAAGCAGGGCAATGATACTTAACAATATGGTCATGCTGATTTCCAAATAGCTATCAAGGAGGATATTGAATGTTCACACATTGAAGGTATCAAACCGACACGTGATCACAAACATGGGAAACTCCCTGATTTTATCCATACTCAAGGTATACAAACAAGTATCACAATGTCCCAATGCACCCCTAATTCTGGACATGAAGTATAAAACAAACGTTTGTATGTATTGTATGTTAACAATACATGGCTAAAAATTCACATGGAACCACTAAAGACACAAAGAACCTGAATATGCAAAGCAATTCTAGGGAATACAAACTCACTTGGAGACCGCACACTCCCCAATTTCAAATTACATGTAACACCTCCACTCATCCAAAAACTACAGTAGTGGCATAAAAATGAATCCATGAACCTAGGGACATAAAAGAAACTAAACGCACACCTGTATGCAGTCAACACATTTTTTTCAAAGAACGCCTAGAAGATGCAATGAGGCCGGGTGCTGTGGCTCACACCTGTACTTCCAGCACTTTCAGAGACTGAGTTGGGTGGATCACATGAGGTCAGGAGTCTCAGACCAGCTTGGCCAAAATGGTGAAATCCTATCTCTAGTAAAAATACAAGAGATATTAGTCAGGTGTGGTGTGCACAACAGCAATCCCACCCACTTGGGAACATGAAGCAGGAGAATCACTGGAAGCAAGGAGGTAGATGTTGTAGAGAGCTGACATCTCACCACTGAACTCCAGTCTGGGCAACCACATGAGTGGGACTGTGTCCCAAAGGGGAAAAAGGATGCGATGAGGAGTCAGCAGTCTATTCAATTGAGCAGTCTGAAACGACTGGATAGCCACATACAAAAGAATGAAATAAGACCTTGATGTTACACAATACACAGACATAAACTCAAAATACATTTTAGAAATGAGAACACTGACACTGCTAGTTCCCTTTTTTCCTCCATGAGAGTATTATGCTCTATCCTGTCATAATGCTCATCACGATTTGAATAAATTATTCAAATATTTTTTTCTGCCAGAATATGAGCTCCAATTGGACAGATTCTGACAATTTAAGTGTTACTGTTTGCTGCATGAATAAATGGATTGGAATTCAATCAATTTGCCAAATGTGCACAAATTTTTAAGTTGTATATAATAGGTTTTAAACTAAGCCTGTCTGAGTCAATCCTCCTTGTGTATTGTCTACCTTTAAAACTTTATTTGCCTGAAGATTACATATTAATATACTGACCATGCTTTCATAAAGGAATTAAGTATCAGGCCCACCTCTTTCCCTGCATATTGTCCATCTAAGCTGAAATAGATAGGCTGTACCTCCTGAATGACTCAGAATAGATAGGCTCTCAGTCTTTTAATACTTCCATTATTTTAAATGGACATGTGGTTTCTTTTATATTTGGGCATATTTTATAAATTTGTTCATGTCATTTTGTTGGTAACTTAAGGTGACATAAAAGCTATCAATGAGTATGTATTTCTTGATTTAAAAAATTCTTAACCCAAGAAAATTTATTTTAAAGGAGAACTTTAGACATGCAAAAACTATCAGGTTTGTCAAAATAGAGTTTCAAAATTATCCTAAAGGCATACTACAAGCAAAAGCACATATTTTATTTTGCTCTGTTTCTGTTTTGTTTGTTTTATTATCATATCTCATATATGAAAAAAAAACAACCTAACAGATTGAATTTAGAATATCAGCTTTTTATGTAAAACCTCTGATTTTTCATCACTATCACTAAGTCTTTTTGTATTTGCAATTTACAAGTTTTTACAGAAATAAATAGCACTTAGGTTGTCATTTGGACTTGCAAATTCTAACCTAGAATGATTGTGTCTTTAGTCCTGAGCATTATGTTATTGGTAGGGGCTTTATATAAGGTCTAATTATATTTACCTTTATTCCAAATTCCAAATCCAACTCCAAAATATACATTAATATAGAGAAAATAACACACATCACATATACAGAATCATTAAAAAGATTTTTATTTATAAGTAGATTAATAAGAGATAAGACAGAGGCATTCAGACTCTGCAATCTACCTTTGAACTGTATTGTCACAAACCCAGGTAAGAACAAGTGTATTTAATTCAGAGGCACGCCAAGTCTAACACGCTATTGAAATATCCAATTCACTGGGTGGGGATTTGATGAATTAGCTCTCCACAGTGTCACCCCCAAAAGATATAAAACATAGGTGCTCAATAAATATTTATTAAAAGAATAAACCAAGTGGGTGTCTATTTAAGAAAGTTATTGATATATCTAGCAAGTAGATTGCCCTGCAGAGAGAAGGGAAAAAATGTCTTCAAGAGAGTGAGATTAACAGATTAAACAGAAAAAAGATGAGAAGAACAATTTGAAATTCAAGCAGTAATAATATCTGCTGTGCAATTGAAGTTGAGGTGGAAGTAGAAAGATGAGGCTGAAACAATAACATTTAAATGCCCCCCTGTAAGTGAATGTCATGGGTGTGGTCTGGAGGCAAGAACAAAGGGTCATGAGTTATACTGGGGTTGCCAGCCATGGAAAAACCTCAAAGAGCAAACATAAGCCAAAACAGAGAACACTGCAAAATGCTGAAGATCACATTAAAAATTCCAAAGATTGGAAGGCAAAATTAGAATTCAATTGAAAGTCAGGGTAAGCCCTCAGGATAAAGTCGATGCAGTTACGAGAACAGACCAGAGAAAAATGAGACCTGCCTAGTGTAAATGGCAAAAATAGTGGGATTTGGCACAATATTTTTGGGCATACTAATTTTTCCTTAGTGGTTGTCAAATCTGTACTGGTCAGACATCAAGGGCTAGATCATGAACTGTTTTGTGTCCCAGTTATCATATTTAAACTTTATCTGAAAGACTATGTGGAGCTCTTGCATAATTTTTAGCTGAAGACTGACATAGCTATTTTGTATTTTGTAAAAGTCACTCTGACATCTGTGCAGAATACATAATTGAGAATGGTCATAAACTTGAAGAACAGAATATAGGTTTTACTGGAGTAATTAAGTTAAACCTATTGTTAATGACCAAGAACATTGTTAACCAACAGATGAATAAATAAAAATTAACTGATAAATACAGGAAATTCTGCTATGGAAATTAAATCAAATATTATTAATGCAAACAATTTTATTGTGTATTTAAAACCAGTAATTCATATGATGAATTTGTTATATCTTTGTCTTACCCTAACCCCAGCTCTAATTTACAAATTTCCTTCAAAGTGTATACAGAATTAGTACTACGAAAAGCGGTCTGAGTACTTATAAGGAATTTATCCCACAGATATTTAAAGCCTCGTACTATAAATATATTTCTAGCCTATACTTAAATATAAAGCCTTGTACTATAAATATATTTCTAGCCTATACTTAAATTTAAAGCCTTGTACTATAAATATATTTCTAGCTTATACTTAAATAATTGAAGTGGCAAGGACTCCGAAACCTCCATGAATAAACCAATTAAATCTTGAAAATTATGGAGTTTTTTTTATATTAGCACAGGCATATCATGCTTTTCCTTTTCCTCATTGTTTCAGTTCTTCTGCTAGGGTTCCAAAATGTTACTTGACAGATGAAATGTGCTGTTAATTACTTTAAAATATTTATTATATTTTTTAAATTAATGCCTGTTGTTAAATAACTCTTAGGGGGGCCTATATATTCAACATTTTCTGTGATAATTATTATTCACTATTTATAATCTTAACAGAGGGAATGATGAAGGTAAGTGGCAAAAGTGTTTATTTCTGGTCTCTATGACTGACAAGTGGTAAGATTTTCTTAAGGTACTTTGTAGTAGAGAAATAGCAGTCCTTGCTATTGTCCTAAAATCTTACCTAAAAGTTTATTATATATCCTCCAAATTTTTAAAAGAATGTGATATTATAACATGTTTCACTCAGACAAGAAACTGGTAAAATCTAGTATCCCCAAGCTAAATTCAGAATATAGTTTCTAGTCTTCAAAGTTAATATTTGATTAGCTCTTTTCCTTTTCATAAATGAAACAGTAAAAACATTTTCACCCCTGATGTGATTTGGATGCTTTGTTCCTCCAAATCTCATGTTGAAATGTATGAGCAATGTTGGAGTGGGGTCTGGTTGAAGGTGTTAGGATCCTGGGGGTGGATCATTCATGAATGGCTTGGTACCATCCTCATGGTAATGAGGGAGATTTTCCTCTGAGTTTACAGGACATCTGGTTATTTAAAAGAGTCTGGGACCTTTTTCCTGTCTCTCTTGCTTCTGCTCTGGCCTTGTGATGTGCTGGATCCCTCTCTGCCTTCTGCCATGATTAAGCTTCCTGAGGTCCTCACCAGAAGTGGATGCTGCCACCATGCAGCACAGGCCGTTACAATGTGAGAGTGAGGAAGGCTTGGCAGCTTCCACCTAGATGCTAGAGAATGTATAGGAAAGTCTGGGTGACCAATCATAAGCTGGAGCCCCACACAGAGTTCCAATTAGTGTACTTCCCAGTGGAACTGTGGGAACAGGGCCGACGGCCCTTCAGATCCCCACACGTGGTATAGCCACCAGCGTCTTGAAACTGAGGTGGGAAATTAAAGAAAAATAAAATTAAAAGGAAAGAGAAATAAGTTTTCCCGTTTTAGGCTGACTTGTCCCAGAGGCACCAACAGGCACAGCCCAGACCCAGGAAAAGTTTTGATAATATTATCTGATATGCTCTGCAGACTCTCCCAGCACTCCCTCAACACAGGGAGAAGATAAACAAATTTCCCTTTGTTTTATGGAATGAGTTTATAGATTCCTGTTCTCTGTAACTAGTGACTTCGTGTTCTGTTTTATCTAAGAAGTACAACAAAGTCATGGAAGCGTGAGTAGGCCTGGGCACCATAGTGAAGGTTATGAAATAAACCAGTGCAAGGAACTTTAGAGCAAAACCTAGATAACAAACATCTGAGTTGCTTCCCAACGGTCATGTGTAATCCTGAGTTTGTCCTGCCTCTGTATCCCTGCTTTCACGCCACCATAAGCTTGCTTTAAGCTAGCCCACCCCTTTTGTGAAGTGTGTATAAAAGTCAAGTGCTGTCTTTGTTCTGGGTCCAGTCTTTGGACATGAGTCTGCTGGGCCTGAGTTCACTCAATAAAGATTTTCCTGTTTTAACCCGAGGTATCTCTCTCATCCTCCTGAATCCCACAACAAAACCTCAGAATGGAAAAGTCACAGGCACCAGAACCAGAATTTCAATCCGTAACTATAGCCATGGAGGCTACCAAATCATGGGAGAGAGCTTCACAAGGCCTTGGGTGTTCACCCCTGGCGCCAATGAGCCCTGGGTGTGGTACCTGGAGTCAAGGGATTATTTTGAAGCTTTATAATTTAATGTCTTTCTATCTGGTTTTTGGAATTCCATGGGGATTTTTGCCTTTTTTTTTTTTTTGCCAATTTCTCTCTTTTGGAATGGGAATATTACCCAATGACTGTGCTACTGTTGTATCTTAGAAATAAATAACTTATTTTTGATCTTATATGCTCACAAGTGGATGGAACTTGCCTTAAGTCTCAAATGAGATGGGACTTTTTGAGTTGATGCTAGAATGAGGCTAGACATTTTGTGACTATTGGAAAAGGATAATTTTATTTTGCAATGTGAAAAGAACATGACATTTGAGGAACCAGGAATGGAATGATATGGATTTTATGTTAATTTCCTCAAAATCTCTTGTTAAAATGTAATCACCAATGTTGGAGGTGGGGCCTGGTGGGAACTTCAGGATTATGGGTGTGGATCCCTCACAAATGGCTTGGTGGCATCCTCATGGTAATGACAGAGTTCTCACTCTGAGTTTACAGGAGATCTGGTGTTTGTTTAAAAGAGTCTAAGACTTGCCCCCTTTTGCTCCTGCTCTTGCCATGTTACACACTGGCTCTCTTTCCCTTCTTTCCATCTTCTACCCTGATAGTAAGCTTCTTGAGGCCCTTACCAGAAGTACATGCCAGCATTACACTTCCTGTCCAGCCTGTAGAACTATGAGCCAATTAAACCAGTTTTCTTTATAAATTATCCCATCCCAGGTGTTCCTTTATAGCAATACAAAAATGGATTAACACAAGCCACATTTAAGACAATTTCTCAGATTTTCGTAGCTTTAACTAATCTAAATACTATAAAACAAAATGTAACTAGGGCAGACCTCAATAGACGTAGGGGTTTGTTTTTCCAAGGTTGAGCATACACCTGGAGAAAACAAACACAAGTTACAGTAGGAACTATGTCCTGTACTTTTCCAAAGAAGATTTGGAGAACTTTAGTATTTGCTGGGAAAAGATCAAGTGAGTGGGAAAGAAAAAACGAACAAGAAGAAAGAGAGGGGGCAGGCAATGGTGCAAATGGTTACTTTCTCCTGAGGCTCTAATGCTCAATGAATCTACATTTTGCCTGTGAAAAGAAAGGAGCAGGGGAAAAGTCAATTATGCATTTGTCTCCCACTCAGTAAATCTACATTTTACATAAGATAAACTAAGCAGGTAAAATTACAGTGAACTGCTTGAGAGTAAAAGGAAGGCAATTTTTGTATGACCAAGTTCCCAAGCTCAACTTTTTCTTTTGGCATAGTGAGTTTGGGGTCTCAGTATTGTATTTTTCTTTCACAATACAAAATAAATCTATGAAAGTGTGTTAAGGTACACTTGATATTATCATCAAAATGAGATATTATATACGGATGTCATAAGCCTACCTCTTGTTTTTATCCTTTCTTTATTCAACCACTAAAAATCTCCTTGCATGTTGTGGAAAGAAAAATAGACCTCATGTTAAAAGCTAAAACTTAGTATATTTTATCCTTTCCATAGAATTGATTTGAAGACTCGCCTTATACCCCATTTGCAGTAAAGGACTGAGTCTGGCTTAGAGGTAAGCCCTTGATAACTACAAACAGGTGGTTGGCTGTCTCAGTAGCAGACACTTAATCTACACTTGCTGTAGTAAAAGACAGACATATTTTTCCAGCATAGGCATAGCCATGACACTAATATCAGTGAACATGTTCTGTGCGCCTTTCCTGATTGTATAAACTTTGATCACAATTGCTTCATCTTTCATGCTCACAGACTGAGTGATCCTGTTGCCCTTCCACATGTGGCCATTCCTCTCTCTCCTCAATAATTCAAGTTTATCAGTCTCCAGACTTTCTTCTTCATAAATATAATGATATTATTTATTTATTTATTTTTTAGAAACAGTGTCTCATTCTGTCTCCCTGGCTGGAATGCACTGGCATGACCATAGTTCACTGCAGCCTGGACTCCTGGGCTCAAGCAATCCTCCTGCCTCAGCCTCCAGAACAATAGCTGGGACTACAGACATGTGCCACCATGCACGGCAAAGTTTTAAATTTTTTGTAGAGACAGGGTCTCCCTATGTTGCCCTAAGTTTGTCTCAAACTTCTGGCCTTAAGTGATTCTCCCAACTTGTCCTCCCAACGTGCTGGGATTACAGGCTTGAGCCACCATGACTACCAGACTTTCTTCAACTCCGTTCTCTTTTGAGGAAGATAAAAAACATCTGTATCTCATTTTCCAAATGTGGAGGCTCCATTGTTTAGAACAAAGGCAAAATAATGATTTCTGTATTCCAGAAAGTTTTCTTTCTGATCCCAGCATTCTCCAGGCTCCAAATGCTCATTGAACAATTGTATTCATGGATTAATGCAGCGCTTCTTCAATTTTAATGTGCATATGCACTGCTTGGGGATTTGGTTAAAATACAGGTGCGAATTCAGTAGGTCGAGTGGGACCCAAAATTCTGCATTTTTGAGGAAGTTCCTGGGTGATGCTGCTGGTGTATACACCACACTCTCAGTAGTGATACACGAGTACAATAATTGTTAGAGCCTTTCTCTGTGTCAGAAGAAAACTTTCTGAGTAGAGCGTATTCTTCCTATTCCATCCTTGTCTCCAAAAGCATGAATTCCTACTTTTTCACATTGGCATAAATTTATTTATTTTTCTAAGCAAACACACACACACACACACACACACAAGATTTCACTGCAATTTATTTATGTAAATTTAACATTAATAAAATTTGGAAGAGCTTAATGTTTGCTGAATATATTTAAAGGTATTTATTATATGTTTCTTGTGATAACCTGAAACTTGTCATCAAGGCATGCACATCGTATTAGGTTGTTCTTGTACTGCTATAAAGGAATACCTGAGACTGAGTAATTTATAAGAAAAAAGGTTTAATTGGCTTATCTTTCTGCAGGCTATACAAGAAGCATGGCCCAGGCATCTGGTCAGCTTCCGGGGCATCCTCAGGGAGCCTTTATCTTTGGTGGATGGCAAAGCTGGAGCAGCCATGTCACATGGTAAGATCAGGTGCAAGAGAGAAGAGAAGGTGTTACCCTTTACAACAACCAGATCTCTCAAGAACTCACTCACTATTGTGAAGACAGCAACAAGCTGGAAGAAATCCACCCCCATGACCCACACACTTCTCACCAGGCTCCACCTCCAATATTGGAGGTTACACTTCAACATGAGATTTGTAGTGAGGTCATATATTCAAACCATATCATACATACATAAAATGAAATTGGCAAATAACTGAGATGATATCTAATGGGGGTGACCCAAGCTAAAGACAAAGCTATCTGATGCTGTAGGTTTTTTCAAAATGATACAAACGGGGACCAATAAATTCAACTATCTGTAGTCACAGCTCTAGTAAAAGTTGTACGAAGGGCTAAATATCTGTGCCATTCCAATATGTGAATATAGAGAGAGGAAATTTGATTTATACTTAAAAATCTAGTCTTGGGGGTTAATGGGATATAAGACTCATTCTTACATTAAAGAGTCAGAACTAGATATCAAGGTAAATAAATTCAGTACGTGTCCCCTCCAAGGGCAGGGGAGAAAGAAGGAACACAATCCATTTCAAGCTAGACCTAGTTAAGAGATGATACTAAGTCTCATCAAGTTGTTTTAGTAAGCTGCACACCTCCTTTCTTAGATCAGTTTAAGGGAATTCAGGAAAAATCAGGTATGTTTCTCTTTATAGATTATTTTACTGTACATCATTGGGGATTGCAGCTTCAGTATACATAAGAGATTCCACCATATCTCACTTGAATGAAATAACTATCTGTATCTCAGGGCTTCTATATTTCTTCATTAACATTATTTTCTATATCCTTTCATGGCAAATGTGGACATTTTATGACTTTTGGCAGGACATTTTGAAAGTCTAAACTGTATTTACATATATTTCTTGTCACCACGATTATTTGACATTTTTAGGGAGAAGAAACATTTCTTTCCCACTCCTGATGGTTTCTTCCAAATAGCAGGGAAGCTCCACTGGTTGGTTACGCTGCCTCACTCCACTTCCTCGCACACCTTTTGGTGAGTACTGGAAAAAACTAGGCATGAAAACCTGGCTCCTTTTCTCCTTATTTGTGGGATCTACTTGCCTACAGAAGTCATATGCTCTTAAGCATGTGATCCATTTAAATGCAAAGGCCCTGTTCCCTGTTGAGGCTTATGGTGGTCCAAGGCTGTGGGTGACCGGAAGGTTATGTTGCTCTGATTCTGGCATCATTTGTAGGAAATCCATTGTTGGCACATGCCCAAGTCACATTCTCCAAATGTATTAGTGACAAAAGTGATATTTTGGTTCCTAACTGTAGAATCTTTTGTCTTACTTCTCTGTTGTTTCAGACTTCGTCAGAGAAGAGTGGTAACATTTACTTGGCATTCCTTTGAACCTCAGCATTATTCATCTCATTAACATTCAGAGAACTCCAGAAGGCTGGTTCTAATAGGAAATGTGTTGTCTCTTCCTTATGATTATGTGTACATGGATTGAAGTATTTATTAATAAATGTCTCAGAATCAAGACTTGGGGAACTTGGCTTGAGAAAACTGAAATGCAGCTTCCAACTTCAACTTCATCCCTGAATAAACTTTAGAACTCAATCTCCTTGGATTTCAGTGACCTCACATATAAAATGGGGTTCAGATCTGTACTGTCTACCTTAAAGCATGGCTGAGAGGTTAGCATTGAATGTGAAAATATATTGACAATTATAAAACAACACAAATGTGTGTCATTATTCTAATAATTCCTTACGTATAGGTAGCAAACACACATTGGAAAAGTAAATGGCATTACTTTTGATTTTATTCAATTTGTTTCCCTTTATAGAAAGCTAGAATAAACCACTTTTTCCTTCTAGAAACACTATTACTCTTTATTTGTTGGGTCAGATTCTTACTGTATACTATAATGTGCACTTTCTTCTAGGGTGACTTTTTATGTACATTAAGAATGGATCATTTTTATATGTAAGTTCCAAGGTAGGCTGAAAGTATTTTCTTGTCATATAAGACCTTTAAAAGTGAATTATGTTTATACCACTTATGTAGTTTTTTTTAATGATGCAAATATCACCTTGTTTTATTATGACACATTTTTAGACTTAGTGCTTTTAGTTATACAAAGTGTTGAATGACATTTGTTAGCCTATTTTACTGTAGGCACTTACAAATGTCAGGAAACAGATGTTCTACTATAAACGTGAATAAAAATGAGGGACAGTAAGACTAAATATAGGATATTTTATTATGTTGTTATTAATATTACTTAAAATTCAGCAGTGATAACATTATAATTATAATTAATGAAGGTGACAAGAAAGACTCCCAAGTTTATAATTTACAAAAAAGTTGTAGTGTGTAGTTGGTTTAGTTATTAAGTTAAAAAGTAATTTATTAATTTTTAATGGCAAGAATATAGGAATAAAGTTAAGCAGATATGACTTACTGTGTTATCCTGATCATTTCTAATTTTGCTTCCAATGTTATTCTCACCTCGCCAAATCTCAGTACCATCTCCTGTTCAATACTCAAGTAGATGCTATAAATTGATTATATACATGTATTTACACCTGTGTGTATATGTGATGCATAATAAAAAGTGGGAGGAAGGAAGACCTATGCTCTCTAGGAAAGAAAAACACAAATGTCATTTTCCCATAGTTTTGTATATGTCATAGCCCCTAGGTACTATGAATTTGTAAAATGTGTAATTAATTTTTTAAAATCAAATATGTTAAGCTAAATTAAAATACCACATAAAACAAATTTCCTTTAAAACTTTGACTCTTTGGTTCATACAATATTTTGGCCCTTCCTGAAAGTATAACATTAATAATAATGATATAATAATGTAATATCCATGTACATTTTTATTTTACTACAACTTTTTTTCTACTTTTTAAATGCCTGCTGTGTATCAGGGGCTTGGGAAGGTGATGTATATGTATCCTATTTGATCTATTTGTTTTTAATTGAAACTAAATTGATAAAAATAATTTTATCTTAAAACACATTTTCCTAATTCAAAGTAGAAAATACGTTTAAAAAGTGCTTATATTTTGAAAGGTATATGTAAAAATAATTCAGATTTATAAAGCAAACAACTCTAAGATTATTAATAACATGCATTCTCATGAATATTCATTATGGGCTAAATATAGCCTTTGTGTAAATTATGGGACTTTCCTCAAAATTAAAGAAAACGGATATTTATGGAAATGAAATCAATTTTGTTCCAGAGAATGGTTCATAGTTTCAGAGTAGCTATTTAAAAATGACATATCGTAGGCCAGGTGCAGTTGCTCATGCCTGTAATCTCAGCACTTTGGGAGACTGAGGCTGACAGATCACCTGAGGTCAGGAGTTGAAGACCAGCCTGGCCAACATGATGAAACTCCGTCTCTACTGAAAATACAAAAATTAGCCTGGCATGGTAGTGTGTGCCTGTAGTCCCAGCTACTTGGGAGGCTGAGGCAGGAGAAACCGCTTGAACCCAGGAGGCAGACGTTGCAGTGTGCGGAGATAGAGCCACTGCATTCCAGCCTGGGCGACAAGAGCAAGACTCTGTCTCAAAAATAAAAACCCCCAAAAATTGTATTATACATACTTTCTATTTACATGAATAATGCTTTCCCACTGGTGGGTATTCAAAGAAGCCCTCGGATGGTTCCTTTTTCAAATAAATATTAATTCTCCAATTTGTTCTGTAGGTCTGGGATGTCATAAACTAAGTTTTCTTAAAATAAGAATGCCACAAAGTCTATCCTTAATTATCAATCAACATACAAAATGAAAAAACAACCTTTTAAATAAGTTGACTTATGATGTTTTGAAGGATTTTTGCATGATGAAAAACTATTTCAACTTTTTACTTCATATTTATGAAATAAAACCCAAAATAAAATAAAACTTTTTTCCTGTTTTTCCTTTCTTATCAACAGGGGTTTAAACACTTAATAAAATAATATAATAATAAAGAAATAGTAAAAGAAGTTGAAAATAATAAGCGATTCACATTGTTGCTATTTTAGATATTATAAATGATGTTATTTGACTCCATCGTTATGTGATAAATTATATATTATTACTATCCTTCCTTTACAAATCAACAATCTAAGCACCAGAGAATGTAACTTGCCAAAAGTTTCTGACCTAAAGGAACACAGTGAAATTAAAAGCTATCTTAATTCCTATTTAAACAAAGGTGAAAATACATCCTGTAAGGCAGAATGTCTTCACTGACTCCCTACTAGCCTATAATTTTCTTCTCTTTGCTGTCAGAAAAAAAAAAAAGAACTCTGTTAGACAATGTTGATACTGGTTTTTCACAAATTTTCATTAAATCCAAGTTCTTTTATATATTGTTTGCAGAGGTCACCAATATAAGTACTGAAATTTTGAATGTTTTAAAGCTGGTTTATTGTATTCTAATTGCTGCTGTGGCAAATTAACACTAATTTAGTGGCTTAAAACAAGACACGTTTGTTCTCTCAGAGTTCTGAAGGTCAGAATTTCAAGAGGAATTTCACCATAGGATGGATTATATCTAGAGTCCCCTCTGTGCTTAATTTAGAAGATTTAAATTTCAGAATTTTGAGCTGGTCACACTTATATAAGATTTTGGATTTGAAATGATGCTTAATTTTTAAGACTTGAGAATGGGATGAATGTATTTTGCCTGTGAGACAGACATGAAGTTTTGGGGGTCAGGGAGTGTCTTCTGCTGAGGTGGCACAGGGAATCCATGAGTCACACACCTAATTTCATCAATAACCCTCTTTATGACTGAATAATTTGACCTTTTGATACTTCAGAGGCACAAGTAAAAGTTGTTCAAGCACACCCTTGTCTTTCACTCCAGAGCCAAGTCACTTCCTAACGATGATTCTCTAGTTTGGCATCTTTTGCACCTTGGGATAGGCTGAGAAATCTCCCAGTCACCAGACCCTACTTTATTTGTGCTTGACAGCTATTACTTCAGTCTAATTATTTCCTATCACATTTTACTATAAGTAGCAAGAATGAACTAAGCAGCACCTCTAGATGACATGTTTCTCATTTCCTTAGGAGATCTCATGAACAGTGCTTTCAATATTCCTCTTCCTTCCTTCCTCTTTCGTTCTTTCTTTCTTTCTTCTTTCTCTTTCTTTCCTTCTTTCTTTCTTTCTTTCCTTTCTTTTTTCTTTCTTTCTTTCCTATCATCTTTCTTCTTTCTTTCTTTCCTTCTTTTCTTTCGTCTTCTTTCTTTCCTTCTTTTTTTTTCTTTGACCAAAGGTCTCCCTTTGCTTGCCAGGTTGGAGTGCAGCTGGTGCAATCTCGGCTCAATGCACAACTCCCACCTTCTGTGTTCAAGCGATTTCTCCTGCCTCGCCTCCCGAGTAGTTAGGATTATAGGCATGCACCACCACCACCAGCAAATTTTGTAGTTTTAAGTGATGTGATGGTGTTTCACATGTGGCAGGCTATCTCAAACTTCTGACCTCAGGCTATCTGCCCACCTCTGCCACTCCAAGTGCTGGCATTACAAGTGGATGCCACCAAGCCCAGCTACTCATTCCTATTTCTATCAACAGCCTGTTTCTAATAATTTCGGGATTCTCTAAGGTGACATAGGCTTTCTTCACCATGCCCCTCATTTCCTTGTGTGTTCTCACTGTCAGAATCACTACCAACCATACTTCTACTAATAGTTTCTTCAAGAAAATTTATACTTTTCCATCCTCTGCTCCATAATTCTTCCAGACTCTTCCCATTACCAAATTCCAGTCACTTCCACCCTTTCGGATATTTCTTTCAGCAGGTGTCCCACTTCCAGGTATTCATTTTCTGTTGCTGCTCTGACATAATATTACAAACCTAGGGACTCAAAACAAACCAAAGTGATTCCCTCACAGTGCTGGATGTCAGAAGCCCAAAAGGAGTCTCTTTTGGCTAAAATCAAGGAGTGAGCAGGACTGGTTCCTTTCAGAGGCAAGAGGAGAGAACTTGTTCTTTGCCTCTTCCAATTACCAGAGGCAGCTGAAGGCCACTTGTTTGCCACAAATCACTTCCTTGTCTGCTTCTGTTGTCACATCACCTTCTCTTCAGTCAAATATCTCTGCCTCCCATTTTATAGGGCATTTGTGATTTCACTGGGAATACCTTTAATATCCAGGGTGATTCCCCCATCTCAAAATCTGTTAATCACTTCTGCAAAACTTCTTTTATTACATAAAGCAACATATTGACAACTTCTGGGGATTCAAATGTTAACATCTTTGGGGGTCATTATTCAGCTTACTATAGTTTAAGATTATCCAGTGTCAGTTTTTATATTCTGGTTTTAGTCAACTCTGAAATTCAATTATATTTTCGTTGTGCACAAACTTAAAATTATAATTTTATTATTGACAATTTGGCCAAATGTGGTGTTATTTTTTAGTAACATATATTATTATATAATATGGATGATTTGGGTTTTAAAATAAGTTATTATATTAAGATTGTGCAGAGAGCATTCCTATTATAGCCAAAATGAGAAATCATCATTTTGAAAATGATTCATTATGTTGTTTTGCAAGTACAACCTATCAGAATACACCATATTTTGTTAGATAAGGGAGAAGAAAGAAAATGAGGCCAAAAAGTGCTCATTACTCGGGAGGCTGAGGCAGGAGAATGGTGTGAACCCAGGAGGCAGAGCTTGCAGTGAGCTGAGATCACTCCACTGCACTCCAGCCTGGGCAACAGAGTGAGATTCCATCACAAAACAAAACGAAACAAAACAAAACAAAACAAAACAAAACAAACAAAACAAAACTTCTAGCCAACTCTGTCTGTGTGTGTTTAATAACATTAAGATGAAAACCATCATTACTAATTTTTTAGAGCTAATTGAATTTGAAATTCAAAATTAAGCAATTAAAAAATACGATACTGTTGGATTGACCTTATTGATTAATTATAGGAAAAGGAAAACATATTTTGAGTAGTTAGCAAGGATAAAATAGATTTTCAATGCATCCAGAAAATAAGGAAGTAGATCTCCAAGGATTTTGGGGAAAGCAGTCAAAATAGGAGGCAA
>NC_044561.1:29432223-29494807 GCF_007565055.1 Rhinopithecus roxellana
AGTGGGAAAAACCATGGAATGTCTTGGGTTTTGTTTCTTTGTTTCTTTGACTGAAAGTGGAGTGACTCAAGAACACAATGGGGTTTATCCGTGAGGGTTAAATTTCAGTAAGGGTTGACATGAGCAATATATCCATCTTGATTATTGAATACGGGACCAGTGTGCTATGAAAAATATTATTGAGAACAATAAAAAGAAATAAATGGTAGTTAATACTGGAGCCACATATTGTCTAGCTAGTTCTGTCTTTGTTGAATGCCTGAAAATAATCTGGGGAGAGCTTTGTTCTATGGGCTAGAAGGTATTTTATGTAAAAAGTCCTTCTGTTCTGTGTGCTTGAGAGTTCCCCAGGTACAGGACATAACTACTGTTTCTCCCAAATAACTTGCTAGAATGAGATGTAGACAATTAATTGTGTAGTTGTCTATCATATATCATGTGTCCTGTCCACAGACATGATTCTTCCTCTAGAAGACATTTGAGACTAGGAAATGAACAGAGGCCTCATTCTCCTTGTTCTTTGTGTAAGTGGGCTTATGACGAGAGTCACCATAAAGGCCAATGTTTAGTATTACCCAGGAGATTAGGAACCACATAAAGAGGGTAAAAGGGTCTAAACCAGGGAGTCAAAAAATGATTCTTACAAATTAAGAATAATTTGCAACTGCTTAAAATAATCCTGGTTTACTTTTTATGCCTACTTCAGATCCACATCTTAGAGCCAGCAACCATCCAAATGGTGGAGTTCTTTGGGACTTGACGTGATTTTAAAAGGTCACCTCAGGCAAATTATAACTGGCACCTCTTTCTTATCAGAGACCAAACATCTGTGAACTTGCTGCAGTTTTGAATCATCAGTGAAGCAACTTCCCATGGCAGCTCCTTGGTGACTTTCCTTCTGGGTGAACTCTGTGAACTATTTACTTTTCCTCTTAAAAATTGTCATATGCATTATATAGACAGTCTCATAATGTTCCTAAAATTTTGACACTGAAATTTGTCAAGAGGTATTAGGTTTTTAATTTAGAACTATACCATAGATTTACTTACAGTAATATTAACACTAAGGAAATATCCCCCATATAAGATATATTTCTTCACTCTAGTGTCACTACATCCCAGCTAACTCACAACGTTCACTCTAGTGCCTCAAAACTATTATATATGCTATTAAAATAATAAAATACGTACAATTACATATGTAATAAATATAAATGTAATTATATATAATTATATAAATGTAATACGGTATTACTACAGTATTAATGTAATATTAATACTGGAATTTACATTAATATAATGTAAATACTGTATTTACATTATATTATATAAATACATTATATTAATCTAAATACAGTATTTACATTATATTTATATAATGTATTTACATTTTAGGTTCCAGAAGTTCCTGTCCTCTTTCTTTCTTTTATTATTTTTGTTGTTGTTGTTGGTAGGAGGACAGAGTTTTACTCTTGTTGCCCAGGCTGGAGTGCAATGGTGCGATCTTGGCTCACTGCAACCTCCATCTTCTGGGTTCAAGCAACTCTTCTGCCTCAGCTTCCCAAGTAGCTGAGATTCCAGGTGTGTGTCACCAAGCTGGGCTAATTTTGCATTTTCAGTAGAGACAGGGTTTCACCATGTTGGTCAGGCTGGTCTTCAACTCCTGACCTCAAGTGATCCACCCACCTCGGTCTCCATAAGTGCTGGGATTACAGGTGTGAGCCTCCTGTCCCGTTCAATATTAGAAAGTAAAAATGCATTAGCATTATGAGTCAGTTGTTCACGTTTTCATGTTATCCTTCAGTACTCTCATCTACAGATTTAAAGAACTTCTGGTTTTCCTGTTGTAGGATACATTATGGAAAGAGGCAGATTAGAGAATGGAATTGTATCTTTTATTTTACCATCTTGAATTATTTACTATTAGTTTGTCAAGTCAGTAAGAATTGATGCTCATATTGAAGATACAGAGGCCATTAATTATGAATGAGTTTAAATTATGCTCAGTGTAGTGTTTGCATTTAGTGAATTTTATTTTATTTTTTTCTTCCATACACCCACTTGAATAATTACAAAGACTCGTAGGGCCTTATTTTGAGCTCTAGCACTATACTCAAAGTCTAGTTTCTTTGCTTGGTCTGGGCTAATTAAGTTTCCCACCACTTGTAAAACTTGACATGACTTACTTAGGTCCTTGTCTGTTTAACATTCTTGATATAGGCAATTCATCCTTCTTTCTTTTGTGGATAACATGCTGTAAATACTTTTTGGTGTAACATTTACAAAATTAAAAACTAGTAGTCCCAAATATCTTTAATTTTCCTTGATTAAAAGTAGGTTGAGAGAAACTTAGTTGAAAGAAATTTTGAGAAAATACAAGTGATTTTGAAAATAAAAATCACTGGGTTAACAATAAGCCCTCATTTATGTTGATAAGAGAAGAGGCTAACAAAGGTGTATATATCAGTTACAAAGTATTTATGTAGAATCATATGTATTTTGTGTCTTGTCATTAGAAATTTTAACTTTTAAGTCTGTTTGCCACAATGATAAAAGACTTTCCTATAATTTTGAATTTTTTTACTGTTGTTGGAAGGTTAGTTGACATAACTTCAGGGGTACGAATGTTTGATATAAAAGCTAAATTTACAAGAATGTTACTTGTTGAAAACATGTTTACTTAGCTTAAGTGGCAAATTATTTTTAGCATATGAGGTTGGATTGCCTCAATATCATTGGATTAATAGCCTGTGAACCACAACTCCACTGATCCAAATTAAAAATAAATTGATATTATGCAATTTGCTATAAATCATACTGCAGAATATTGATTTTTTTCTTTTGAAACTGGACAAATTATGTCCCTTTATCTAAGCACTACCTCTAACACTCACTCCCATTTACATGTAAGGGTAGCTGTAGGCATGCTTTTCTTTTATGTTCATGGGTGACACAACCATTGATGAGCATGTGACCCAAGCTAGCCAATCAAATTATCTTTCTTAAATACATAGAACTGGGGTTTTGTGACATTGGTGCATCACTGTGGACATTTAAAAAGAGAGGATATGTCTTGGACATGGAGAAGTAAATAATACTGGTCTTAGAAACAAATACAAGACCACAAAGAAAGCAAAGATAAGATATTTGGCACTAAGAAGAAAAAGAGAATGTTACCCAAGTCCCTTGATCCTTTCTAGTTCTTATTAAAGCCTGACTACATATTGTCTGCCCTGTGTTTTATGAGGTAACTTTTGATTGTTTCTAATGAATTATCTGCTTTGGTTCAAGATACTTTGAGTGGTATTCTATTTCCTGCAAACAAGGACTCTGAATAAAAATAGCCTTGTGCATATGTTTTTTGGATCCCGTGTCTTATTACTCTGTTTGGAGGCCTTAATGTAAAGCATTTTTGAAAGTGTTACTGAAGCTGTCATATCTCTTAGCCATTATCTCAGGAACACATGATTGTATTTCCAGTACTAGCTATATCGGTTCTCAAGTTCCTTAACCACTCTAGGGTTTAGTCTTGAGCTTGGTTTGGGTTATTTGATGTCCTCAAGAAGCCAACATTTTTGTTAATTGCTCAGATATGATGCACTGGTATTATTCTCTGGACTTCCTTGGTGACTGTCGTAGTAGTGTGTTTTATATTCAAGTTACCAGGGCAACTCAATGTCTGTTACAGCAAAAATTGCAGATTTAGAAATCACCTGAATGCATTATAGAAAAATATGAATGTCTGGAGTGGGGCTTGAGACTCATTTTTATTTATAGAATCTGAAGTGTAGCCTCATTTGACAAGTGCTAACTACTCTTAGAATAATATAAGCTCCCTAAAGGGACACACAGATCCATATGACCTTCAGTGAAACTCAATGACCTTCCACTTCCCCATTTATAATTCTAGTTTGAAGGACATAAATAGGTCATAGTGGTAGGTAGCAGAGTTTTCAGACTAAGAAACAAGGAAGTCTATCTTCCTCATTAAGTGGCCATTTCACTGTTTAGACATTTATTTAGTTTACTCTTCTCTCTTGAAATCCTTGAGAAATATAGAGAGTGACTTTCTCTCATTTTGGAGGAGATCTTCAAACCACAAGAAACTTAAACAATTGGAAGAAAGACCTGGCAGAATTAGAGCAGATCCAGTTGAAGGAAGGTGAGAAGTAGATTGGTTAAATTACGTCTTTGTATTTTGTTAAAAAAAAAAAAAAAAAAGATTTTCTTTCCTTTGTGACTGACTGTACTACTCATTAAAATGGTATAATTTTGGAGGCCAAAATCATGTTGGGGACTGAGGATGTTGCTCTCTTTCTCTGTTCCAGTCCAAGTTCACAAATGATTAAGCCCAATGTGTCAAAGTAGGAAAGCATAAAGAAATTGCAGGCCAGCTTCTTCAAAGACATACATGTGGACAAGAAACGTATGAAAACAGCTCAACATCACTGATCATTAGAAAAATGCAAATCAAAACCACAATGAGATATTATCTCCCACCAGTCAGAATAGCCATTATTGAAAAGTCAAACAAATAAAAAAAAAACAGATGCTGGCAAAGTTGAGGAATAAAAGGAACACTTTTCCACTGTTGGTGGTAGAAGTGTAAATTAGTTCAGCCTTTGTGGAAGACAGTGACCATTCCTCAAAGATCTAGAGGCAGAAATGCCATTTGGCCCAGCAATCCCATTACTGGGTATATACCCAAAAGAATATAAATCATTCTATTTTAAAGATACATGGATACATATGTTCATTGAAGCACTATTCACAATAACAAAGACATGGAATCAACCAAAATGTGCACCAATGATAGACTGGATAAAGAAAATGTGGCACATATGCATTATGGAATACTATGTAGCCACAAAAAGGAATGAGATCATGTCCTTTGCAGAGACATGGATGAAGCTGGAAGTCATTATCATCAGCAAACTAATGCAAGAACAGAAAACCAAACACTACATGTTCTCACTTATAAGTAGGAGCTGAATCATGAGAACACATGGACAAATTTTGGGGAAAAACATACACTGGGGCCTATCAGGGCACTGGGGGAGGGAAAGCATCAGGAAGAATAGCTAATGAATGCTGGGGATAAAACCTAGGTGATGGGATGATCTGTGCAGCAAACCTCCATGGCACATGTTTACCTATGTAACACACCCGCACATCCTACACATGAACACCTGAACTTAAGATAACAGTTGAAGGGAAAAAAAATTGAATATAATTAGGGCTTAGGTCAATGGAGAAAAAAAAGGAAAAATGAAATTGCAGGCCAAAACCTGGACAGGAAGTTTTCATATAGTGTCTTCCACATAATGATACCCATTTGGAACATCCTGTACCTTTGTAGCTACATGGTAATTTCAAGAACCTGGGATACAACCATCATTGTCTCTTTTAATTACACATTCAAGTAATATTTAACATACTGCCTTATAATTGTGTCTATGCTTTAATAAACAGTTTTTGAATGAATGAAAAAAATGTTCTTTATTAACTTCTTTTGTAATGTGTTTGAAATTTCAAAAAAAATGACTTCATGCAATGGAAAAGACTGCAATCATAATTTTCTTCCTAATTGGGCTCATCTTCTCTGTAATTTGGAGAGAGATAAGTTTGTGTATATCGATTATGATAGTCATGCACATAAAAATTCTATTTTAGTGTCTGGCATCTAAACTATATTTTCAAATCTGATTCTAAAAAGAAAAACAAGGAGATATATATATATATATATAGCTTGTCCTCTTTAAAAAGCCTAGTCATAGCATTAATAAAAATGATACCTGAGAATATTCTGGCAGAGTTGAGATTCTTGATTAAAAGCAGACAAATTTTGTGCTTATGCATTGGTAATTATGTTGTTCATAGGGAAAAAGTGACTCACCATTATGTATAATTGGTAAACAGATTGGGATATATTTGGTAGACTTCTTTTTTGTTTGTTTCCTTTCTTTTTAAAGAAGAAAAAAGGTCATTTTCTTCCCCTAACTTAAAGTGGTAGAGAGCAGTGTAAGAGATGTGGCCAATTTCATCCTTGGAATAACATTTTTTGAAAAAGAAAGGGAGGAAGCAAACATATTTTGGCATATATTATCTTCATTCTATATGGATCATGAATAGAATTTAAAACAATATATATATTTTTAAATCTAAAACAATAATTTAAATCTTTAGAATCCTGATCTTGCAAATATGTAATAAGTAAATCAGAGTTTCACAGTATATATTTTCTGGAAATGTACTTTTAAAATATATCAATATTCATTATTCAAGACAAAAGGTCTGTGATCAAGTAAATTTGGGAAAAACTAGTTTGAAGAGTAATACAGGTTTCTTTATTGTAGCACTTCTCAGAACCTTTAAATGCTAATGTGGACCATGACTACATACATGTAGTGTGTATCTCTCTCTCTCTCTCTGTCTACACACACACACACACACACAATCTATCTATTTTATAGACAGACCAGTTTTCAAATGCATATCTGACTACAGAACTATTTTTTTCTCCTTAGAGTATCATAGGGAGAAAGGTTCTGTAGAACATACTTGAGAACACTGAAATGAATGTTCTTCAATTCACCCATTAAGTCTTCAAGATTGCCATTGCTTATTGATTCACTGATGAGTAGACTAAATGATATTTGACTGATTTGATAATGTTAAACAATCTCAAATAAATGAATTGTGTACTGGTTTCTAACTATATTCTGGCTAACCTTTCCCTTTTGTCTAACCTGTGGAAGAAATTCATGATTAAAATATGCTTTAATTTTAACTAAGAAATCTTTGTCAGCTGTGGGGAAAAGAGGTCTATTTCTGCCCTGAAATTATATCAAGCTGTAACTCTGATTAATAAAAAACTTAGAGCCTTGATGAAATAAATCATTGTAATAACAATATTCATCATCATTATTATTTCCTCAGAAAGAGAACTGACTTCTGGGTATTCTTAGCCTAATCCCATCTGCCACCACAAAATTTAGACTTTGAAGCAAATGTATTAGGTATTTCCTGGATCACATCCTTAGATAACAAAGGACTTCATTAAATATAGAAAGCTCTTCCTAGCCTCTGCCTCCCACTGATTTAATATATAAAAGATCGTGCTAGATACAGAAATTGTATTTACATTCCTGAATCCACACAGTATCATATGATGTTGTGTGAGAGAGGCTGAAGGTCACTGTCTACCAAGCAGTCAGCAAGGCCGAGTGTTGGATTCAGTTGCTCTCGTTTCCTGATTTCAATTAAAAAAAAAAAAAAAAAACAGCAGCAGCAGCAGTAATAACAATGACACAAAAAATCTAAAGCCAGTTTTGAAGTAATGATAGCCTGCAACCCCTGCAAGAATGCAAAGATGTTCCAGCTGGACACTATGCTAACACCAGCTCTGGTGCTCTTTTGTATCCATGCAAGGCAGAAAAGAAGAAGCTACCTAGAAGAACATAGGCTGAAAAATGAACTAGAAACCCGGGAAAATCTGCTATGGAAAATTACAAGATGGCCTAATAGTAGTAATACACAAATATGGTTTAGGTAAGATACTCAGGCCAGGCAAAAAGCTATTTTAATTTTCTACAACTCCAGCTTTACTTGCAGGCTGCGTGACTTAAAGCCAAGGAACCACGTAGATGTCTCTGAGAGATACCTTGCCTGACAATGGTGCACATTTCTCTGCAAATTCTTTAATGGTAACTTTGAATTTGCTCTTTATAACTATTCTAATAATCTATGCAATGGTTAAATCTAGTGTGGAAATTTTCATTCTTAAAGTGAAGTGATGGTGGCTGGCAAGATGGCTGAATAGGAAAAACTCTGGTCTGCAGCTCCCAGTGAGATCAACACTGAAGGTCAGTAATTACTGCATTTCCAACTGAGGTCCCAAGTCATCTCATTGGGACTGTTTAGACAGTGGGCTTAGCCCACGGAGGGTGAGCTGAAGCAGGGTGGGGCAAGGGAAGGAAGGGCAAGGGATTGGCAAGTCCCTCCGCTGGACAAGGGAAGCCCTGAGGAACAGTGCACTCCAGCCCAGATACAACGCTTTTTCCATGGTCTTCGCAACACACAGACCAAGAAATTCCCTCAGGTGTCTATATCAGTAGGGCCCTGGATTTCAAGCACAAAACTGGGCAGCCATTTGGGCGGACACTGAGCTAGCTGTGGGAGTTTTTTTTTTTTTTTTTTTTTTGTACCTCAGTGGTGCCTGGAATGCCAGTGAGACAGAACCATTTACTCCCTTGGAAAGGGGGCTGAAGCCAGGGAGCCAAGTGGTCTAGCTCAGCAGATCCCACTCCCATGGAGCCCAGCAAGTGAAGATCCACTGGCTTGAAATTCTCACTGCCAGCACAGCAGTCTGAACTCAACCTGGGACACTTGAGCTTGGTCAGGGGTAGGGTATCCGCCATTAGTGAGACTTGAGTAGGTTGTTTTCCTCTCACAGCGTAAAAAAACCACTGAGAAGTTTTAACTGAGTGGAACCCACCACAGCTCTGCAAAGCCATTGTAGCCAGAATGTCCCTCTAGATTTCTCCTCTCTGGGCAGGGTGTCACTGAAAGAAAAGCAGCAGCCCCACTCAGGGGCTTGTAAATCAAACTCCTATCTCCCTGGGACACAGCATCTGGAGGAAGGGCCAGCTGTGGGTGCAGCTTCAACAGACTTAAATGTTCCTGCCTGCTGGCTCTGAAGAGAGCAGCAGATCTCCCAGCACAGTGCTCGAGCTCTGTTAAGGAACAGACTGCCTCCTCAAGTGGGTCCCGGACCCCCATGCCTCCTGGCTGGGAGACACCCTCCAGAAGGGGATGATAGACACCTCATACAGGAGAGCTATAGCTGGCATCTGGCGGGTGCTCCTCTGAGACGAAGCTTCCAGAGGAAGAACAGGCAGCAATCTTTGCTGTTCTGCAGCCTCTGCTGCTAATACCCAGGAAAATAGGGTCTGAAGTGGGCCTCCATCAATCCATTAAACTCCAGCAGACCTGCAGCAGAAGGGCCTGACTGATAGAAGGAAAACTAACAAACAGAAAGGAATTGCATCAACATCAACAAAAAGGATGTCCACACAGAAACCTCACCCGAAGGTCACCAACATCAATGATCAAAAGCAGAAAAAAAAAAAAGGCACAAAAAGGCTGAAAATTCCAAAAATTAGAATACCTCTTTTCCTCCAAAGGATCACAACTCCTCCCCAGCAAGGGAACAAAATGGGACAGAGAATGAATTTGACAAACTAACAGAGGTAGGCTTCCAAAGGTAGATAATAACAAACTCCTCTGAGCTAAAGGAGCATGTTCTAAACCAATGCAAGGAAGCTAAGAACCTTGAAGAAAGGTTAGAAAAATTGCTAACTGGAATAGCTAGTTTAGAGAAGAGCATAAATGACCCAATGGAGCTGAAAACACAGCAGAAGAACTTCGTGAAGCATACACAAGTATCAATAGGTGAATTGATCAAATGGAAGAAAGAATATCAGAGATTGAAGATCAACTTAATGAAAGAAAGCATGAAGACAAGATTAGAGAAAAAAGAATTAGAAGAAACAAATGAACCCTCCAAGAATTATAGGACTACGTGAAAAGACCAAACCTATGTTTGATTGGTGTATCTTAAAGTGATGGGGAAAATGAATCAAGTTGGAAAACACTCTTCAGAATATAATCCAGAAGAACTTCCCCAATCTAGCAAAATAGGCCAACATTAAAATTCAGAAAATACAGAGAACACCACAAAGATAATGTTTGAGAAGAGCAACCCCATGACACATAATTGTCAGATTCATCAAGGTTGAAATGAAGGAAAATATGTTAAGGGCAGCCAGACAGAAAGGTCAGGTTACCCACAAAGGGAAGCCCATCAGACTAACAGTGGATGTCTGGGCAGAAACCCTACAAGCCAGTAGAGAGTGGGGGCCAACGTTCAACATTCTTAAAGAAAATAATTTTCAACCAGTAATTTAGTATCCAGCCAAACTAAGTTTCGTAAGTGAAGGAGAAATCAAATCCTTTACAGGCAAGCAAATGCTGAGAGATATTGTCACCACCAGGCCTGACTTACAAGAGCTCCTGAAGGAAGCACTAAATATGGAAAGGCAAAACCAGTACCAGCCACTGCAAAAATTGTAAAGACCATCAACACTATGAAGAAACTGAATTAACAAATGGGCAAAATTAGCAGCTAGCATCATAATGACAGGATCAAATTCACACATATCAATATTAATATTAAATGTAAATGGGCTAAATGTCCCAATTAAAAGACACAGACTGGCAAATTTGATAAAGAGTCAAGACCAATCGGTGTGTTGTATGCAGGAGACCCTTCTCATGTGGAAAGGCACAAGTAGGCTCAAAATGAAGGAATGGAGGAAAATTCACCAAGAAAATGGAAAGCAAAAAAAAATGCAGGGTTGCATTCCTAGTCTCTAATAAAACAGACTTTAAACCAACAAATATAAAAAAAGACAAAGAAGGGAATTACATAATGGTAAAGGGATCAATGAAACAAGAAGAGCTAACTATCATAAATATATATGCACCCAATACAGGAGCACCAAGATTCATAAAGCAAGTTCACAGAGACCTACAAAGAGACTTAGACTCCCACACAATAATAGTGGGAGAATTTAACACCCCACTGTCAATATCAGACAGATCAATGAGAGAAAATCAACAAGAATATTCAGGACTTGAACTCAGCTCTGGACCAAGGGGATCTAATAGACATCTACATAATTATCCACCCCAAATAAACAGAATATACATTCTTCTTAGCACCACGTCACACTTATTCTAAAATTGAGCACATAATTGGAAGTAAAGCACTCCTCAGCAAATGCAAAAGAAGGGAAATCATAACAAACAGTCTCTCAGACCACAGTGCAATCAAATAAGAATTCAGGATTAAGAAACTCACTCAAAACTGCTCAACTATGGAAACTGAACAACCTACTCCTGAATGACTACGGGCTACATAACGAAATGAAGGCAGAAATAAAAATGTTCTTTGAAACCAATGGGAAGAAAGACACACAAACCAGAATCTCTGGGACACAGCTAAAGCAGTGTTTGGAAGGAAATTTATACCACTAAATGTCCACAGGAGAAAGCAGGAAAGATCTAAAATTGACAAGCTAACATCGCAATTAAAAGAAGTAGAGAAGCAAGAGCAAACAAATTCAAAAGCTAACAGAAGACAAGAAATAACTAAGATCAGAGCAGAACTGAAGGAGATAGAGACATGAAAAACCCTTAAAAAAAATCAACAAATCCAGGGGCTGATTTTTTGATAAGATTTGCAAAACAGATAGACCACTAGCCAGACTAATAAAGAAGAAAGGAGAGAATAATCAAATAGACACAATAAAAAATGATAAACGGGATATCACCACTGATTTCACAGAAATACAAACTATCATCAGAAAATACTATAAACATCTCTACACAAATAAACTAGAAAACCTAGAAGAAATGGATAAATTCCTGGGCACATATATCCTCCCAAGACTTAACCAGGAAGAAGTTGAATCCCTGAATAGAACAATAACAAATTCTGAAATTGAGGTAGTAATTTATAGCCTACCAACGAAAAAAAGCCCAGGACCAGATGGATTCACAGCCGAATTCTATCAGAGGTACAAATGGAAACTGATACCATCCCTTCTGAAACTATTCCAAACAATAGAAAAAGAGGGACTCCTGACTAAGTCATTTTATGAGGTCAGCATGATCCTGATACCAAAACCTGGCAGAGATACAACAAAAAAAGAAAATTTCAGGCCAATATCCCTGATGAACATCGATGCGAAAATCCTCAATAAAATACTGGCAAATTGAATCCAGCAGCACATCAAAAAGCTTATCCACCACAGTCAAGTCAGCTTTATCCCTGGGATGCAAGGCTGCTCCAACATACACAAATCAATAAATACAATCTATCACATAAACAGAAACAATGACAAAAACCACATGATTATCTCAATAGATGCAGAAAAGGCCTTTGATAAAATTTGACACCTCTTCATGCTAAAATGTCCCAAAACACTAGGTATTGATGGAACATATCTCAAAATAATAAGAGCTATTTATGATAAACCCACAGTCAATATTATACGGAATGAGCAAAAGCTGGAAGCATTCCCTTTGAAAACCAGTGCAAGACAAGGATGACCTCTCTCACGACTCCTATTTAACATAGTATTGGAAGTTCTGGCTAGGGCAATCAGGCAAGAGAAAGAAATAAAGCATATTCAAATAGGAAGAGAGGAAGTCAAATTGTCTCTGTTTGGAGATGGCATGATTGTATATTTAGAAAACCCCATCATCTCAGCCCAAAATTTCCTTAAGCTGATAAGCAAATTCAACAAAGTCTCAGGATACAAAATCAATGTGCTGCAAAATCACAAGCATTCCTATACACCGATAACAGACAAATAGCCAAATCATGAGTGAACTCCCATTCACAATTCCTACAAAGAGAATAAAATACCTAGGAATACAATTTACAAGGATGTGAAGGACCTCTTTAAGGAGAACTGCAAACCACTGCTCAAGGAAATAAGGGAGGACACAAACAAATGGAAAAACATTCCACGCTCATGGATAGGAAGAATCAATATTGTGAAAATAACCATATTGCCTATAGTAATTTATAGATTCAGTGCTATCCCCATCAAGCTACTATTGACTTTCTTCACAGAATTAGAAAAAACTATTTTAAATTTTACATGGAACCAAAAAAGAGTCTACATTGCCAAGACAATCCTAAGTGAAAAGAACAAAGCTGGAGGCATCACGCTACCTGACTTCAAACTATACTACAAGGCTACAGTAGCCAAAACAGCATGGTACTGGTGCCAAAACAGATATATAGACGAATGGAACAGAACAGAGGCCTCAGAAATAAAGCCACACATCAACAACCATCTGGTCTTTGACAAACCTGACAAAAACAAGCAGTGGGGAAAGGATTCCCTGTTTAATAAACGGTGTTGGGATAGCCATATGCAGAAACCTGAAACTGGACCCCTTCCTGACAACTTATACAAAAATTAACTCAAGATGTATTAAAGATTTAAATGTAAGTCCTGAAACCATAAAAACCCTAGAAGAAACCTACCTGAATGGTAGGCAATACCATTCAGGACATAGGCATGGGTAAAGACTTCATGACTAAAACACCAAAAGCAATGGCAACAAAAGCCAAAATTGACAAATGGAATCTAATTAAACTAAAGAGCTTCTTCACAGTAAAAAGAAACTATCAGAAGAGTGAACAGGCAACCTACAGAATAGGAGAAAATTTTTGCAATCTATCCATCCGACAAAGGACTAATATCCAGAATCTATGAGAAACTTAAACAAAGTTACAAGAAAATTCCAACAATCTCATTAAAAAGTGGGCAAAATATATGAACAGACACTTCTCAAAAGAGGACACTTATGCAGCCAACAAACATATGAAAGAAAGCTCATCATTGCTGGTCATTAGAGAATTGCAAATCAAAACAACAATGAGTTACCATCTCACGCCAGTTAGAATGGCGACCAGTAAAAAGTCAGGAGACAGCAGATGCCGGAGAGGATGTGGCAAAGTAGGAATGCTTTTGCACTGTTGGTGGGAGTGTGAATTAGTTCAGCCATTGTGGAAGACAGTGTGGTGATTCCTTCCTCAACCGGAAGCACGATTTAACCCAGCAATTCCATTACTGAATATCTACCCAAAGGATCATAAATTATTCTACCATAAAGACATGGACACGTATGTTTGTTACAGCACTGTTCTCAATAGCATAGACTTGGAATCAACCCAAATGCTTATCAATGATAGACTGGATAAAGAAAACGTGACCCATATACACCATGGAATACCAAGCAGCCATAAAAATGGATGAGTTCATGTCCTTTCAGGGACATGGATGAAGCTGGAAACAGTCACTCTCAGCAAAGTAACTCAGGAACAGAAAACCAAGTACCACATGTTCTCACTCCTTAGTGGAAGTTGAACAATGAGAACACTTGGACACAGGGAAGGGAACACCACACTCCCTGTAGGGTGTGTATCCCAGAACATAAAGTATACAAAAATAAAATAAAGTGAAACATTTTTCATGACTCATATAAAAACTATAAACCTTGATCAGATCCCATCAAATAATTTGAATAATTGGGCAGAGAATATATATTTTGTATCATGTAAAATTGGTAATATTCTGCTGGTTTTTGACCCCAGTAAGTCAGTTTTATATTGTTTGAGATAAAAAAAAAATGGAAACTGAATGTTATTGTGGAAAGTGTGGAAAGTACTACAAACAGAAATTTCATCTTTTGCTCATCTCTCCTTCTCTGAATCTTATTATATGCAATGATAAGAAACCAATTTACATGATCAGTACTCAACCTAGAAGTCTCCTTATTGATCAAATCAGTGTATAGTCTGGTTATCATTTAACAATGAAAGAAAAAGTACTTTCTTCAGACAACAAAAGAATAAACTTTAGTGGATGTTTTGGTAAATTTTACCACATTATATTAAAGCCATCTGTATATTAAGGCAACCATAATCAAAATTAAGAGACAAGTGCTAGATGGAGAGATTTTTGCAACTCATGTAATAGAGACTATAACACAAGAGATTATTAAACAAAATGCACAAGAAACTACAAATTAATAAGAAAAATTCAACACCCACTAGAAAAATGTTCAAATATGAACAGGTAGCCATGAAAAAGTAAATATTAATGTCAAACCTCTATAGTTGTCATGACAAATTACCACTCAATGTATGGCTTAAGCAAAACACATTTATTATCTTACACGTCTTGAAGTCAGTGGTTTGGAACAGTTCTCAACACCCTAACATCAAGTTGTCAGCAGGATGCATTGCTTTCTAGAGGCTCTAAGGGAGAATTCGTTTCTTGCTCTTTCAGATTGTTAGTGAAATTTAATTCCTTGAGGTTGTGTTATTGCAGTTCCTGTTTTCTTGTAGGCTATAAACTGAGAGTCACTTATAGCTTCTAGGGGACGCCACATTTCCTGGCTTGTGGCATTTGTTTTCCATCTTCAAACCCAGTAATGGTGGATGGAGTTCTTCTTGCATTGAATTTCTCTGACTCTGCTGCCATCTTTTATGCTTTTAAGAGCTCTTATGATTACATTGGGAAAACCCAGCTGCAGGATAATCTTCCTGTCTCAATCTCTTTAACCTTAATCACATCTGCAAAATCCCTTTACCAATGTATGATAACATATTCATAGGTTCTGGGAACTGGGGCATGGATATCTTTGTTGCATGGGATGGGGAGCACATTATTCTGCCCACCACATTCAAAACCACATGACATTTAGTTTAAACTAATTTGTAATCAGAAAATGTGTATGTAAACAATGACATGAAATTGAATTAAAACCACTGAGCAGTTTAAACATTGTATTTTATTTTATCCACTAAATTGGCAAAGATTAAAAATTTGACCATATCAAGTGTTGGCTAGGACATGGGGAAACAAATACTAATGGTGGGGGTATACATTGCTGTAGATAAAAAACAAATGGCAGATAACCATGCCCACATGTATAAATAAAATCTATATATTATGTATGGATATATTCTAGATATGTTTATATTTTTATAAATTTGCATTTAAAATATTTTTAAAGTGTAAAAATATATTCATCAAAATTATCACATTGATTGTCTTAAGAGGAGGGAGGGTAAAGAGAATATGACTTGGGATTTTAATCAAAAGGAGCATTATTTTGTCTATAATTTACATTTCTTTTTCTTCTTTTTTAAGCCTCAAAGAATAATATGTAAAAAGAGAAAATACTAACAGGTCTTTGTTGTAAAAACTGAGATATAGGGTTGGTTTTTATCTATCTAATCTATCTATCTGGATTTTTAAAAATTCTGAAATAATTGTATCTTTAACCAAGTAAAAGGAGATCTCTTTAGACTACATGCACATACTCATCAAAGTATCTTCTAATAACTGTACCAACCAGGAGTGGGCAATTTTGGGACATAAATCCTGCATGATGCCAGGTGATATAAATAATGTATATTGGAAAAGAGCCACTTTTTTTTTTTTTTTTTTGAGATGGAGTCTCGCTCTGTCGCCCAGGCTGGAGTGCAGTGGCCGGATCTCAGCTCACTGCAAGCTCCACCTCCCGGGTTCCCGCCATTCTCCTGCCTCAGCCTCCCGAGTAGCTGGGACTACAGGCGCCCGCCACCTCGCCCGGCTAGTTTTTTGTATTTTTTAGTAGAGACGGGGTTTCACTGTGTTAGCCAGGATGGTCTCGATCTCCTGACCTCGTGATCCGCCCGTCTTGGCCTCCCAAAGTGCTGGGATTACAGGCTTGAGCCACCGCGCCGGGCCAAAAACAGCCACTTTTAACACATTGTTTATGGCTGCTTTCCTGATACAATGGCAGAGTTGGGTCGTTGCAGCAGAGACCATATGGTCCTAAACACTGAAAATATTTACTATCTGGACCATTTAACCCTTTGTGCTAGGAAGGGATACCTCATTAGAGCTGGCTAGAGGTTGTGTGAGACTAGAGTCCATTGCCTAAACATGGTTATATGGGTTACAGAATTAGTTAGCATCAAGCAAACCAGGCAGATCCTTAAAAACAAAGGTGATCCCGGTGTCTGGTTAAGAATAAGTGCTAAGGGAATTAAATGCAATAATAGATCACTATGCCTGCCATCTCACTGTACCTGAATCCACTACTCTCTGCTGCATGCCCAATCCTTTTAGGTAAGATGGTTGATAGTGTAGGTTTTTATTTATCTTTTGTAATTTTCTCCTATGGCCCTTTCTAAGCCTGTCTTAAAAACTTGCTTCTGTTTTCTCACCTTAATCTGAGAATCACGCTGTCTGAATCCCAACAGTAGATTTGACTGTAAGCTACTTTTTTACACTCTGAACTTGATTAAAAATTACATTCCCACCACCCTGGAACTGAAAGTAAGCCTCAATTAAAAGGAAAATCATGCATATAGATATTGATATGAACCATTCTAACTCATTATGTCAAAATACTGTATCTCAGTTCCTTGCTTAAATATGAATATAGTACTTTTATGATGTGATGGCTAATTTTATGTGTCAGCTTGACTAGGCATGGTACTCAGATGTTTGTTCAAACATCATTCTGGATGTTTCTGTGAGAGTCCTTCTTGATGAGATTGATATTTAAATTGGGACACTTTGAGTAAAGAAATCGCCCTCTATAATGTGAGTGGGCCTCATCCAGTAAATTGAAGGCCTAAATAGAACAAAAGAATGATTTCCTGCAAGCACGGGTGACTTCTGCAGCAGATGGCATTCAGACCTGTGAACCACAGCACTGGCTTTTCTTTGAATACTATGGTTTAAAGGTTTGTGTCCTCTCAAAAGTTATATGCTAAAATTCTAAGCCTAAAATGATGGTATTAGTTGGTGGGGGCTCTGGGAGGTGATTAGGTCATAAGGTGGGAGCCTTTATGAATGGGATCGGGGCTTTTATAAAAGAAGCCCAGAGAGCTATGTGAGGACCACATATGATAATACAACTAGAAAGTACTTTCTATAAACCAGGAAGTGGGCCCTCTCCAGACAGTAAATCTGCCTTAATTTTGGACATCCCAGTATCCAGAACTGTGAGAAAAAAATTTCTGTTGTTTATAAACTATTCCCTCTATGGTATTTTGCGATAGTAGCCTGAACAGATTGACACTGCATTCTGCATCTCCAGCCTGTCGGCCTGTGGTTGAACTTTCCAGCCTTTATAAACTGCATGTATTAGTCCATTTTCACACGGTCGATAAAGACATATCCAAGACTAGGTAATTTCTAAAGAAACAGAGGTTTAATGGACTCACAGTTCCACGTGGCTGGGGCGGCCTCACAATCATGGCAGAAGGTGAAAGGCACATCTTTCATGGCAGCAGGCAAGAAAGAATGACAGACAAGCAAAAGGAGAAACCCCTGATAAAACCATCAGATCTCGTGAGACTTACTCACTACCACGAGAATAGTACGGGGGAAATTGCCCCCATGATATAATTATCTCTCACCAGGTCCCTCCCACAACATGTGGGAATTATGGGAGCTACAATTCAAGATGAGATTTGCATGGGGACACGGAGAAGTCATATCACTGCATAAGCTAATTACTTAAAATCAATTTCTCCCTCTCTTTTTATCTCCCTTCCACACACACACACACACATATACACACACACATGCACACATCTATTCTATTGGTTTTGTTTCTCTAGAGAACTCTGACTAGTACACATGACTCATAAAGTATGTGACTAATTAAAGATATCTACTTTTAAAAATTCAAAGCAGAGATAGGCACTCAACAAACCTTTAGGATATAACATTTAACAACAAACGTACGACATGCCCTATTTGGGAAGCTTTCAAACATTATAGTAGTCAAAGTTCGAGATGATCACAGCTCCCAAATGGTATTCACACTCTTACGTAGCCTCTTCCTACATGAAACTACGATTAGTCTGTGTGACCAACGGAATATAGCAGAAATACGTAGATCCACAGATTCCTTCAATCAAATAATAAGGCCTTTAAAAAGTTTATGGAAGTTGTCCTTCAGCTCTTTTAATAGAAGCCCATAGCGGAGAAAGAGTTACCTCAAAGCAATTTGTGACTGTGGCTTTTGTTTAACAGAGTGAACCTCAGTAAGGTTCAAGGAGACAAAAAATATTTTTACAGAAGATTATATCTAAAAAATCACAGACAGCTTCATTGAAAGGGACAGAGAGCAGAAAATTAAAGCCTGGAACTTCCAAATTTCTGCAAGTAGGAAGCAGCTGCAAACATGTACTTCCTTTCGTGAAAAAGAAAGAGTAACTCAGGGCAGAAGCAAGATCCCAGAGGGTGAAGCCCAGAACCACAGTAAATCATTTGCAGGCAGCAGTTTGAGTCCTAATCAAGGAACTTTCAACACGTGCCTGGATGGATTTAAGCCTTGCTGTGGGCCAGTAGGTGTAACTCTTGTTTTCTCTAGTTCGAATGGGAGTTACTACTTCAGCTGTTCTAAGCTTGTCCCACCACTGTATGTCGGTCGTGTGTGTGTTGGAGGACAAGTGTCATCATCTTGTTAGCTCACAAGACCCCAGGTTGAAAAATATCTGGACACAAGGTGCTTTCCTTAAGGAATTACACAGAAGTAGACTCCTTTGCACCTGGAATTGATGTAGATGATAAGATTCTGGATGTCACACCGAAATTGAATGAGACGAGACTTTGGGGTCCCTGGGAGGGGATGAGAGTATTTTACACGTAAGACAGACATAAATCATTGGGGAAAAGAAGTCAGACTGTGGCAGCCATCCTTCAAGATGGTCCCCCAAATCCCCATGTTCTAGAATTGAGACTTCTTTTGTAGTTTTTTCTACAGTGTAATAGGGATGGGGTCTGTGACAAATAGAATATATGAGAAGTGATGACATTTCACTTTTGAGATAGATTACAAATGATACTCTGACTTTCATCTTGGCATTCTCAATCCCCTCACCACTCCCCAAGTTCATTTTGTCTCTCCTTTCTCTCTCCTTTCTTCAGATCACTTACTCTGGCAAAAGTCAGCCTCTTATGTCATGAGCAGCATCACTGAGAAGCCCATGTGTTAAGAAACTGAGGTCTCTGATCCATGGTCAGTGAGAAATTGAGGGCTCCCACTGATAGCCACTGAATGTACTTGGAAATGGGCCCTCCAGTCTCAGACAAGCTCTCTGCAGACTTCCTCCTAAACCTTGACTGCAGCCTTCTGAAAACACTCTGAGCCAAAACTATCTGGTGAAAGCACTCCCTGATTCCTGACTCTCATAAACCATGTGATAAAATAAGTTTCTTGTTTTAAGGTGCCATATTTTTTGGTAATTTGTTATATAGCAATTAATAGCTACTATGCTCATTCAAGTGTTTATTAATATCTTACCAGATATCCTACCTTTTTCCAGGTGCTATCAGACGTAAAGCATAATATCTGACCTCTTTATCAGTCAGGTCTCAATGCTGAAATCAGAAGCCACTGTAGAAATTTTTAACTGGAAATATTTTGATAGAGGTTTATAGATGCTTTGAAATATACTGGAAAACTTGAAGTGCATGGTCAAAGCAGATCCCTTAGGGGCCACTGTTTGAGACCATGACTGGTAGCAGGAGCTCAAAAGCACACCTCTGTGAATGAATGAAGAAGATGGCATAAAAAAGTGACCCCACAGCCACTGCTGCAAATTTATTTTTTGTCATTTTAATTAAGTACAGATTTTGGAAGTGAATAAATATAAATACTATAGCACATATATTTCCCAAAATATAATATATTACACGTGTGTGTGTGTGTTTGTGTGAATTGGGAAATAAAAGAGTATTATATTTTACTCAAACAACATCAAACATGCTGTCACGTAAGTTTGATGAAGAAGGTAATATTTTAGCCTAAGAATGAGAATTCTGTAAGACAATGTGTTACTTTGTCGTATCAGTTATGTGACTCTTCCACACTGATATTTTGGGTGCAGCTGCACCCTCTTTGCCCTATACTCTTGGGAGAATAGAAGGTTCTTCACACTTTTCCATTCACTGTAACTTCTCCTGTAGAACAGCCCACAAATATATTTCCCAGAATATATTAAGGAAACAAACAAAAAAACAAATATAGAGAAAAAATAAAGGTAAGTGTCTGGGAGGGTGAGAAATCAAATTCAGTGGGGTTTAAACTATATCACATACAAGTACCCCAAAGTTGTGGTTTTGGAGAAATTCACCTTGGATAGAGACATGGTCAAGTGACATATTCCCTTTACTTTTAAAATATATATATATATATATATACACATATATATAGCTGTATCCTTGGAAGAGAGGAAAGGAGGGCAGTAGGGTGACTGTCTTTGATTTCTGTTGGGGTTCAGAGGAAGTGTAACTTTCCTAAAAGATACCTTGACATTTGTCACATTTAGCTATTCATTCCTTTTTATTTAGGAAAAACGCCTGAGCCTGCTGCGGCTCAGGCTCTTAGTACCTTTTCTTGGGCTTCTTGGATCTCATAAATGATAACTCTACTTTTAGTGTTGCTTTCTCCAAAGGAACCTGAATACCAGCATTCCCTTCATTATCCTAAAGCATGACTCTGCCTAAGAAAACCGCTATAGTTTACATTTATGTTTACTTTATACCTCTCTTAATCTTTTGAGAAATGCCTCTCTTTCTATTCTGCATGGTAAAGTTCTAATTTATTACAACTATGAAACAGATATTTCCTTCTTTTCTTATTTCTTAGATATTGAATTACTTTATTATTGCCAAGCACAATCTGCTTTGCTAAATTATTCAATATAAGCTTGCCTTTTCCATTAGACTTTGGAATTCCTGAGATAAGAAATTATGTTTCATTCTGAAGGTGTGCTTAAATCAACTGAAAGATGGTTTGTCCAAACACAATATAGAGGAATAGAGTTAATCTGTACCCAGCCACCTTTAGTTGCAAGAGCAGCTAGAAATAGGAGTTATACTACTGCGATACCTTACGTTGTTTTAACCTGATTGTCTTTCTCTTAACTGAGAGAGCCGGACAGACTCCATTTTAGTTCCTTCACTTACAGCCCGTTTACCTTCCTCCCTTAAGGGCATAACTAGTGCAAGTTGACTCCAAGCACGTCCAGGAATGCACTTACTGATAATATATTGAGGCAAGCTGAACCAGCAGCTCCTGGGGATGTGCTCGGTGGATGGCACCTAAAACCCCTGCATTTATCTCTTTGTGATAGCTGAAGCCCCTGCACCTGGAACTGTTTATTTTTTCTGTAATTGCTTCTGTAACCAAACAATTTTTTAACTTTTTGCCTGTTCTGCTTCTGTAAAAATTGCTTCAGCTAAACTCCCCCTCCCCTATTTAGACCACAATATAAAAATAAATCTAGCCCCTTCTTCCAGGCCGAAAAAATTCTGAGCACCAGCTGTCTCTCAGTCGCCGGCTAATAAAGGACTCCTGAATTCATCTCAGAGTGGGGCGTTTCTCTATAACTCACTCGGTGACAACAACACCATGACATTACCTCTCTTCCTTTATGGTTATTTGGTTGTCACCTAGATGTGCTGATTTGTTCTATGTCTGTTTCTTCCAGACTCTAGGAGTTTGAGTCTTGAAATTCCTATGACTTCATGCCAGTGCTCTTCTGTTTAGTGACACGTGTTTCTTGATTGAATTATGTTTTTATTACTTCAGGATTGTTTAAACCTATAATATCACTGACTCCTCAGCTGATTTTATCTTAGCCTAGAGAGAAATTTCTCTGGTAAGGTGCCTGGGGGAATCAGTAGTCTCAGAACGACTAATACTTAATACAATTTTAAGTTATTAATACCTCAATACTATTTTTTACATAGGAAATGTCACAAATTTACATGTCATCTTTGGACAGGGGCCATGCTAATCTTACATGTGTTTTTCCAATTTCGGCATGTGTGCAAGCGAAGTGAGCATCTTAATACTGCTTTAAGGATTAGTGTCTCTACACTATAGTACATGTTATGGCAAGTTTAATTCTGTTTTATCCGTTCAGGAAATCATCTTTTGGATTTCCAGACAACCTCAGTGGTTAACCAGGGTTCCCACTTTTGAGAAGCTTTAAAAAACAACTTTTCTCCCCCTAGGTCCTTGAGGCTCCAAATGTACAGCTCAGATTTTGATACATCGCCTATTTCTAGAGAATATGTAAGTCATTCCCTAGCCTCTGGCTGGTTTCACAACACAGAAATGTCACTCTCAATGACCTGGGAGCTACCCCATTGAAAGACAATCATCTAGAAAGATAGCACCTCTATCTTCCAGTCTCTAGGAGAGGCTAGAAATGTAACTTTCCTAAGCCTCAATTAGTAAACACTTCTGGCCTAATCACATTGACCAACCTCTCTCCTAACATCATGCAGTAGATTTTACTAGTTCATGCAAAACTCTCCTGCCTTTTGTTTCAACAGAAATGAATTCAGTCTTTCTCCTCTGTTGCAATAGTTTCGACCTCTTTTGAAATAGTCTTAAGTAACATTTTCTTCACCTCTTTAACAATATCTCTTGCAATTTTTCTTTGACATTCAATTAATGATTAATTAGTTCTGGAGATTTTATAAAAATCTACTTTCATTAAATATTAAAATGGAAAAAATAAATTATTGTTTTAAGATCCTTGAAATTGCATTTAATAAATGAATAGCTGGCCCCACACCTGACATATTTCACCCCTACTTTATTCTCTACTGTAATGAACCAAAAAAAAATTTAAAAACAAATCAGTGGTCTTTGTAAAAACACCTCAAAGAGGTTCTGATTACTACTAAGGTAGTACTTAAATACAAATGTCTGAAAAATAAGACAATAAATATTTTTAAGGTATTTCTGCTGTTTTTTGTTCTCTTCAATCTACTCAGAATGGTTCAACTGAAAGTATCCTAACTGAGGAATAAATAGGTCTAATTTATTGCTTAATTTGCCATTCAAGGCTGGGCAGTGATTCCCAAACTTGGCTTCCCACCGGTATCATCTGGGAAAACTGCTGCAACATATTCCTGGGGCCCTTTCAGACCTAATGAAGCGTCCCCTCCACCTCCAACCTCCCCTGGGGAATGATGAGTTTGTCTTGCAGCCTAACACTTGGGATGGCTAAAAGGACAAAGTTAGAAAGGAAGATACTGTGTTTCCACAGGTCCTAGCTCACAAACTGGGATCCAGTAAAAAAACATAAACTGTTGAATTGGCATTAAACAATCAGTAAGTAGGGTGATGGGGAAACAATTCTAGTACCAGCCAACCAACCAAGTACAGCAGGCCCTGCTGCCCCAGTCCATGGATGTCAGCACCTTTCCCCACCCCACAGAGCCTTGGCAAGCAAACAGTGGTGGAGCATGAAGGCTACAACTCAAAAAGTAAATCTTTCCGCACCATTTCTCTCCATCTCTACTTCTCAATTTTCCGCACTCTGATTCCACCTTTTCTCTTACTCACCCCTTTGCCATTCCCATTCTTGTTCCTTTCTCTTTCCTCTTTCCTCTTCTCACTTCCTCTCTTCTCCTTCTTTTTTTGATTCAATTACATCACTCTTTTCTTCTCTACTTTCTCTTCCTGAAAAACTCTTCCTTACAAAGATAAACATATTCATACTGGAGATATATGTCAGAAAATATTCAGCCTGAGTAAACTGAATGCCCTGCACAGAAACAACAGAGCAAAACAGAACTTGAACAGTAACACTGGTGTGGCATAATGTAAGCCATGCAGAATGCTTCCAAATCCATTCTCTCCTGAGTCTCATCTTGTGAGGTTCGAATGGTATACTGATTGTACTTAAAAATCTAAGGCACAGAGAAAGTTAAATAACATGAAGTTACTAACTAAGAAGAGAATCCAGACCTAGTTCACAATCTGGTCTTCTTTTCACCATACCAATAACATCTGACTGGAGGCAAGATGACAGAGCAATGAGTAAGCACCAATATTATTTCAGGGCCTTCTAACCCTTGTATATTATGAACTACTCTTCGTAAGAAAAAAGTATGCATTTTTTTAAAGTGTAAATTACAATATGTATTTTTAAAGGTTTCCTAAGTTCTTTTCTACTTCATACAAATGAAGATTGACTACATATTAAAGGCATCCCACTTTGGTAATACTGTAGCCCAGAGATAGTTCTGGGGTCAGCATTAATACATAGACTCAAAGAATAAACATTGTGATTGATATAAACTGCATAGTTATACTATGTTTTATGAAAGACCATTTATATGAACATGTAATACATTCTCCAAGTGGCCCAACTATAACTTAACCTCTCATTAGCTCTGAGAACTGCATTTCTTTAGAATTAAAAAGAAGAGTTACCTTGTCTAAAGATAAAATTCAAAAATTCATTTAAAAATTATTATAGATATTTTGTGGTACCTTTGATTTTAGGTGGAAATGGTCCCTAACACAGAGCTTTCACTGTAATTCAATGTATGGCAAAATGATCAATTAGGCTAAATAAACCAAATGAAGAACCTACCAAATGATCCACAGTGTAGAGTGTATGACAGTGTAAATAAACTACAACACGAGTGAGACCAAGGCATACAGTCCAGTTGGATTAAACTGTGACCATGCTCTACACAATCCCAATCCATTAGAGCCCATGGGGCTGGGGCTGAGATTCTCTATTCACTGAGAAAATTAAATCTTAAGGAACTTACTAATATAAATTTATATCTTGTCAATAATCCCAAATGCTTCCTCCAATGTAATATTTCAAGATCACATTTATAATCCACCAACTGTGCAAAGATTTGGGCAGCCTGTCTTCAACTTTCTAGTTGGTAAAATAATTTCCAGTGATTCCCAAAGTAGCTAACCTCAAAGTCATCTGAGGTGCTTGTTAAAAAAAAACAGAAACAAAACCAAAAAACATCATGCGACTTATATTCTGTACCCTGATTCTAACAAGCCAACTAGAAGATGGTGTATTTGAGACAATTAGGGAAATTTGCTTAAGGACTGGATGTGAGATGAGGCTGAAGGCCTGCTGCTGCTTTTGCTAGGTGTGACGTCACGGTACCCACCCAAAATGTTCACAGCAGTGAAATAATACGATGCCTGGGATTTGCTTTCAGATATTTCAGCAAAGAAAAAAGGGACCGATGAAGCAAGCATGTCAGATCTGGATATTGAGTACCAATGCCCTATTGTAGTTTTCTATAATTTTTTTTTTCTTCTGCGACGGAGTTTTGCTTTTGTTGCCAAGGCTGGAGTGCAATGGCGCGATATCGGCTCACTGTAACCTCCACCTCCCGGGTTTAAGCAATTCTCTGGCCTCTTTAGTAGAGATGGGGTTTCTCCACATTAGTCAGTCTGGTCTCGAACTCCCGACCTCAGGTGATCCACCCGCCTCAGCCTCCCAAAGTGCTGGGATTACAGGCATGAGCCACCACCGCATTCATCCCAGTTTTGTAAAATTTTTATATCTCTTCATTAAAAATTGTTTGCAGACTCCATCCTAGACATAGTATACCGGAGTTCCCAAAGGGCTAAGCTCAGGAATCTATTCTAAACTCTCCAAGAGTCTCATATAGTCAGGCAGGCAATGATCATACTTCGGGACCATTAGAAATGATCTAATACATACCCTTCCAACTTAAAATTTTCAGTATTCTCTTTTTCTGCTCAGTAAGCTCAATTTCAACACAGTTCACAGTTTCTCATATCCACCATGGCATTCTGCCAAGGAACTACAACTCGTGTTCTCTAAGCCCATCTGTTCTAAGAATGCTGGGCCGGTTATCAACTTCTAATATACGTTGCTTCAACTTTCCTCTCTCAAAGTGTCCCTGACTGAACTGCAGAAGACAGAATAACTGTACTAACCATCTCTCTGCATAATCCCACGTCTCCACAGAGGCCATTGTGTCTTCACAAAGCTAACTGCCATGATTTTCACAGGCGAGATTTTTTCTTCATGATTTTCCATTTTCTACTTCAGCATTAAAATATCAGGGAAAAAAAGAAGATAACCATTTAGCAGTTGGTAAAATAAGATACGCGCCCCAGCACAGTATATGCTAAGTGTTCAGAATCTATAGTTATAATAGATAATTATAAATTAAATAGCTGTTAAAATAGTTTTATTAGATAAGTAATATTTTTCTCATCTTCAAGACTTAAAAAATTACCTGTTTTAGGTGATATTCAAAAAAGGAAGATACTCACATCATCCCAATTAAAACCAGATTTTCTATGGCTGGATGTAACAATCTTAATCTAAATCATTCACCAAAGTTGTTTAGCTTACGTGAAGTAAAGCTGTAGACATTTGCTTCTTCGAAAATGTCTTGCAAAGCCATCATGAGCTGGAAGAGAAGTTTAAATGCACCACACTTTTCTATACCATTGTAACTAAAATGACTACTCACAGGACGTGTCTAGCTTCTGCATTTCGGTCCATCACATTTTCTACCATCATATGAGTGTACTCTTAAGGTTCTCACTTTATCATCAGCACAGCATATTTTCTTCCAGAATGCCCAGTAAAGCTGAAATTTTTAATTTAAAGTGATAAAAAAATTTTCCCATATATCTACTGAACAATCTTAGATCTGAGTTTTGACAAGACAGTTTAATGCATACAAAATGAAAACACTGAATTTCTCTCTCTTTCTCTCTCTCTCTCACTCACACACACACAAATACACAGATTAAAACACCAAAGTTTTCACTCTATTTCCTCTTTCTTATACAGCTCAATTTTTAACATGCAGCTTACTTATAATCTAAAAACAATTTTAAACATGATTTTCATAAAAATATTTTAAAACAGAGATGAAATGTATAAAAGTACGCATAGATTGTCAATGATTACATTGGTTACATCACATTTCTTTAGAAATATAACCGTTTCTGCTCCTGTAAACAAACTGTTTTTTTATACATTTAAATTGAAGTAGAGCTGACATAAAATTATTGCCCTACTCACAGTCTGAGTGTTTGCACTGTGTTTGAGGTACATTTTCTCCATCTTCACAGCCCCACCACTCTTACTTGAGAGTATGAGTCAACAGAAGTTTGCAGGCTAAAACCATTCAATAATATTTTCATCAATACTGGAATGATAGTAAGTAACATTACAAAACATCAGAGACCAAAAATGCTTCTTTGTTGGAGACCAAGATTTTAACTTATTCTTCATTACCTGAAAATACTGCTCATTCAGCCTATTTAGGAAAAAAAAAAATTCTGGAGATGAATATTTCCTTCCTTAATGCTTCACCCAAGACGATTCCTTCACACTTATAATCTGATGCTTTGCTGTTTTCATCCATTTGATGTAGCAGGCACCAAGAATCACCTTTCCTTTGGTGATCTGCAATAACGATCTCTTACGCTTTTTGCTAGTAGTTTGATAAATATTTTGTAAATGTTTCCAGGGCATATATGCACTGTTATTTGTAGTTCCAGTTCTAAAGGTTTTATTAAGGAATGAACGTTGTCATCTTAAAAGAACAACTTCTCAGTGCTTCATAAATAGCTCTAAATGCTGGTGGCTTTTCATGATGGTAAACACCCCCGTTCCCATGAAGAATAAAGATTCTTGCTTCTGCTTCTTGGCAACTGCTTCCATATAGAGTATGATCTGAATGACACTTCCATTGACACAGGAAAACAAAAAGGCTTTCTGGAGGATGAAAAAACATAAGATTTAACAGATCTTGATCGCCCGTGTCATGTTTCGTTTGTATTTTTTAAGCCATGTCATAAGTGTATCTCCCCATTGTAGTCTCACGGTTGTCATATCATTCTTGAAACACTTTCTTCTCATTCGAGTCATGTTTGTTAACGTAACTCCAGAGTTTACTCCAGCTTTTCCACAGTATAGATGCCTAGCAAAGAGACTATACCGTCCTATTCTAGGCTCCTCATGTTCTGGTGCCATCGCAGCAACTTGTGTGGAATTAAATTCCTTTAACAAAGACCAAATATCATCAACGTGTGGTTTAAAAAAATAAATTAAAAAGGCTATCAGTGTCGGCAGACAATGGGGAGTCAACTTCTTTCAGGGTTAAAGGCAAGAACAATCTCTGCGAAGCACGTGGTTTAGTTTTTCCACTCTGCTGCATTCTCACTTGGAAAGGTTATGGGGTATATTATATAATTAAATGTTTGTAGAAAGGACCCCCGTCACATCTTCCTTTAAAGCTATGACGTAGCTGATCTTCAGCAAAAATCTGGAATGGAAGAGGTTTGATGCTGAAAATGACAGCTGACTTCAACATGGTCACAGTTTCTTCCAGTCTTTCACCACAGGCAACTACAGCTAGATGCATTTTCTCAAGGCTGTATTTTCAGTCTACACCTGTCCCACCCGCCGGGATGCGCCACGGGGTCCGCGCTGCCAGCGCCGCTCACAGCACCGCCTCCTCCGCCAGCGAGCAGGAAGCCACCGCAGCCTGTGACTTCCCGCTACCGCCTCCTGCTCCTTCCTCCAGGGACAAGGCGAGCTGGGTGAAGGCTTGTGGGTAGCGCCACAGCGCCCCAGCCGCACTCCTCAGTGTCTGGCCGCGCCCGCCGGGGCGAACTGGAGCGGAGGGAGCCTACTTCTGGAAATTTACCCATTTTTTTCTCCATGGATTCAGCAGCAGTGTTTAAAAGAAAAAAATTTCATCAATCAGTCATTTATATATATTTGAATATAAAGATAAAACACTGCGAACTGGGTAGAAAGTAATTCAATTTTACAGAACACAGCCGTTTTTCAGGCTCTTACTTTTATTAAACATAAAAGAGCCATACAGCAAAATAGTTTAACGAGACTGTTTTGTAAGACGCAGTGGTTGCATTCAAAAATTAGAATAGGAACAATGACTTGTAAAAATTTAACATTTTATTTTATTTTTGAGATGGAATCTCACTCTGTCGTCCAGGCTGGAGTGCAGTGGCACAATCTCCGCTCACTGCAACCTCTGCCTCCAGGGTTCAAGTCATTCTCCTTCCTCAGTCTCCTGAGTAGCTGGGATTACAGATTTGTGCCACCATGCCTGGCTAATTTTTATAATTTTAGTAGAGAAAGGGTTTCACCATGTTGGCCAGGCTGGTCTCGAACTGCCAACCTCAGGTGATCCACCTGCCTCGGCCTCCCAAAGTGCTGGGAGTACAGGCATGAGCCATCACACCCGGCCAAAATTATTCAACATTTTAAACTACCACTTATTATTTTCACTCTGTGATTTCACACATCTTTTGTGGTGGCCACAAAATTATAAAATGGATACAGAATAATCTCTTCAAAAAAGTAAGAAAGTTCTTTCTTTTCTTTTCCTTTTTTTTTTTTTTTTTTTGAGACAGACTCCCTGTCTGTCGCCCAGGCTGGAGTGCAGCAGGGCGATCTCGGCTCACTGCAACCTCTGCCTCCCGAGGTTTAAGAAATTCTCTGCCTCACTCTCCCGAATAGCTGGGATTACAGGCGCGTGCCACCATGCCCAGCTAAGTTTTTTCCTATTTTTAGTAGGGACAAGGTTTCGACATCTTGGCCAGTCTGCTCTTGAACTCCTGACCTCGTGATACATACCCCTTGGCTTCCCAAAATCCCAAAATCATGCCTGGGATTACAGGCATGAGCCACCGCACCCAGCTGGAAGTTCTTTCTTCTTAAAAGTATTATAAAAATAATTCGCACTGGCATGACACTTTAACTAATATAGATTGACTTTTGTGGATTCAAATAACCCATTTGTACATCTAAATTAATTTTGGTCAGTATGTGTATATGCGTGTGCGTCTGTGTGGATGTAAGGTAAAAGGGAAGGTAAAAATGGGAGATGTCTAACATTTTTAATACATTTTTTAAATACTCAAAACATATGTACACATGTGTACTAAAAACAATGGTGTGGTGAAAACAAAATATTGCAAACTAGCAAAAAGACTTAGTGACCCCGTCCGGTCCTGTCCCATCCCGCTGCCGCGCCCTCCAGTCATGAGTTCCACACAGCTCAGCAAGGGCCGCTCCTACAGGCTCTTTGCGGAGGTCAAGAACTGGCTCCCGTCCAAATATGACGCCCAGAAGAAGGCAGAGCTCCGCAGCTGGATGGAGGGACTCACCAGCCGCTTCATCCGCGCGACTTCCAGAAAGGCCTGAAGGACGGGATTGTCTTAGGCACACTCATGAACAAGCTGCAGCAGGCTCAGTCCCCAAGATCAGCCGCTCCCTGCAGAACTGGCACCGGCTAGAAAACTTCTCCAACTTCACCAAGGCCATGGTCAGCTACAGCATGAACCCCGTGAACCTATTTGAGGCCAACGACCTGTTTGAGAGTGGGAACGTGAGACAGGTGCAGGTGTCTCTTCTCGCCCTGGCAGGGAAGGCCAAGACTAAGGGGCTACAGAGCAGGGAGGACATCGGTGACAAGTACTCGGAGAAGCAGGAGCGGAACTTCCAATACGCCATTATGAAGGGGGGACATTGCGACATCGAGCTGCAGAAGGGCACCAACAAATGCTCCAGCCAGCCAGACACGACCGCATATGGCGCGAGGAGGCATCTCTACGACCCCAAGAACCACATCCTGCCCCCATGGACCACTCGACCATCGGCCTCCAGATGGGCACAAACAAGTGGTCAGTCAGGTGCGCATGACGGCTCTTGGGACCGGCGGCACATCTGTGACACCAAGCTGGGAATCAACAAGTGTGATAACGCCATGTTCCTGCAGACGGGCTACACGCAGGGCGCCAACCAGAGCGGCCAAGTCTTCAGCCTGGGCTGGCAGAAATATGACCCCAAGTACTGTCCACAAGGCTCAGTGGCCCACAGGGCTCCCTCGGATGCCAGCGACTGCCTGGGCCCAGGGGAGGCCCCTGAATATCCCAGGAGGAGGCCGGCTACTGAGGCTCCCAGCACGCTCTCTCCGCACATGGTCTTTCTGTCTGGGTGTTTGGGTCTTTCTGTTTTCTTTTCTTTTAACCTGTTCAGTCCTGCCAATCAACCGAGGGTCTGTGAGTGGCAGCGCGGGATCAGGCAGCAGGGCTTTTTCCCCTCTTACTTTGGTTCCTTCTCAGGACTGAGCCACTGGGTTGTGGGAGAAGAGGTCAAGGCCATGTCCGGATGCCTGTAGGGTGAGGGTGTCCACTGGCACCTCCAGGCTGTGGGCTAAGCTGTGCTGGGGAGAAGAGACCTGGGTATGGAGGGAACGGGTCCCCCAAGGTTTCTGGTTGCCTCTCCTCTTCCCCCTTTTGTCAGTCAATCAGTTTGTGGTTTCTGTACCTGCAAACGTTTCAGGAAGTATTATCAAAAGAAAAAAGAAATACTTTTTTCCCCGAGGAATTGGGCAGAGACAGTGGAGGGGGTGCTGGAAAATGAGTCCGCTGAGAGAGGAGGTCCGGCCGCGATGCTAGAATATCTCAGGCTCCTGAGTGGCTGGATTTCCCTAGGACCCTCAGACCAACAGACCTCAGACCCTCAGACCTACGCCAGCGCCCAGTAAGGAAACTGAGGCCCGTACAAGGTGGTGGAATTCTGAGTTGTTAGTGCTAAGCCTCCCCATGCTAGCCCAGCGCTGTGAGCTATTTGTTTGAGTATGGCAAGTGTTTCCAACCATTCGGAAGTGGAGACTGTAGGAAATCCACTGCAGAATGAGGTCTGCTTGTCATCCTTTCAGTCTCAACTGCTCTCCTTCCCTCATCTCTCTCTGATATAGATCAGTCATTTTTATGTGAAATGAAAATTGATAGAACTAAGGTGTTGATTTAATTATCTGACTGACCATTTGTTGAGTGCCCATTACAAGTTAAATTGTGTTCTAGAGAATAGCTCAGGAAACGAATGTTTGACATCGATGTACATAACAGAAATACAAGCATACCAATAAAAAATCAGATGTCTTATAAGAATCCAGATTCTCATGTAAGTCTTGTGAAGCTGTTTCAAGATGAGAATGTAAAATTTCAAAAAAAAAAAAAAAATTTAACAAGTCATTCTTGAGAGAGAAAAATGGAATTAGAAGATAATATATAACTGTTTCACTACCTCAAATTGGCAGCCATATAATACTTAGTTTTATATACTGATATTCACTAGAAATTAGAATCCTTAAAAAAGATTCCTGTCTCATTCTACTCATCAATTTAAAACTTTCATTCATTTGGTTGTATTTCTTCATTTTACCTGGCCTTGAATACTTCTTTCCTGGCCAGCATTAAATTTAATTAATGTCTAATTTGTTCACTTGGTTTACTTTTGACCATGTTGAGTACACTTCTTATGAAGCAGGCATGTAGGAATGTTTACAAGCTTATGGTCCTCGCTCTTCCAAGTACCTACTGGCGGCACCCAACACATACCACAATGTAAACATGTAATACACACCCACACACCCATACCCACCTACCTACACACACACACATACACACACACCCATACTCACCCACCTACACACAGAAACACTCACACATCCACACACACACTTCAGTGGATCAACACAGAAAACACTCTACAAGCAAAGACATCGTACGTCAGGGATCTCTTAGTGCACTCCACACTTCTGTAAATTATCAGGACTGTTCGACTGAGGTGACTCTACAGAGATTTCAAAGGCTATTTGAGTGCTAAGCTTTCTAACTAGTGGTTGGACACTATTTGAATAATGCATTATATACAACTTTTGGGAAGAATTTCTGTACTTTCCAATGAACCAGGACTTACAAGGTCCTGAAAACCCCAAGTTTGTTATATCCTTTAAGAGATAAAGCAAAGCTGATTATTAATGTGAATATACTTTATATTTACTTCTATTTGTTAATTTTTCTTTGCCTGTAATATACATTTTTATGTAACTGAGAGTAAGGAACATCTTAGGAAAAAGAAAATAAGAAATAACATTTCCTTGATTACACTGTGCCTTAGACTGGTAACGCTGCACTGCACATATAGACTATAAATTGGTGCCTTGGGGAACCACTTTGGTATTTCATTTTAATAGCTCATACTGGAGAACGTATTTAAGTGGATCGTGTTTTACAACTGATTTAAATTTTGACCCATATAGAAATAAGTCTTCAAAAATACGTCTGAAGCCTGGATACTGTAAAAATGTTTATCATCATAGAATAAACTGCTAGGCATTACTCAGAAATTGTTCAATAAATCTAAGAGAACTTAGACATAGTTATGAGTGAGTGTAGTTCATCATTAATGTTTGTAAAAATTAGTGTTGTCATTTATGGTTGAGAAAAACTAGAAATGTAAATTAATTTGATAGAGACACAAGACATAAACTTTACATAAAGCAAGAGAATAGCTGTGTAAAAATATTTATTTTATAGATAAGATTTTATGATGAAATTGTGTTGAACAACATGAATCAAACATGTTTTGCATACTACATCTGCAGTTACATCACAGCTTTTTAAGTGTTCCATTAACTTCAAAATGTAGCTTACCACTGAAACAATCTTATTTAATTAATTGGGATAATGGCTAATGATTGGTGTAAGCCAAAAGCAATACTACACTTTCAGAGTTAGATTTCTCTGTGTATTAATACAAACACCAGAAAAGATGGTCAATAAATTACCATACAATGTCTGTCATAATACTTAAACCTGGAAAAAAATCAGTAAATGTTTAGTGAATAGAATTGGTGAATTGCTTTTTATACAATTTTCTGTCCATTTTATGGCTTACCAAAACTTACAGCTCTGAATAAGGCCCAATTATTTACTCCTTCAAATAGAACAAGACTCCAAGAATAAGTGTGAATGTTTTTTGTTTTTTTTTCACTCGAATATTTCAGTCTGTAGCTGCTCCAAATCACACTAATCTTTTTAGAGTCTAGTCTCAAGGCCACTGTTACCACCATCACCACCTTTTGTGCCTCAAAGTTCAGCCCTCCTAATTTACCTGCATGAAATTGGAAAAGTCCCATGTCATGATACGTTAAGCAACCCAGATGTCTCTTTCACTGAAAGTGGTATTCGTCCTGCATTTTTTTTTCCAACAAATGATGTCAACCTCTACCTACACCTGACATCTCAATGTAATTCTTGACATTTTTTTCTTCACATTTCCACTTCCAGTCATCAAGTGTTGTCAGATTTTACCTTCTATTTATTGAATGGATTTTTCTCTATTTTCATTGCCATCCTGGATTCCAGCCCATCACTTTCTCACCTGGGCTATGGTGAGCACCTCTAAAGTGCTGTCTCTGATTCTCTCTCCAAAAATGTTTCTGTGCTGTATTTCAGAATGACCTTCTTGAAATGCAAATACAATTTACATGTAAATTGTTTTGTTTAAAAATTCCCAAAGACTTCACATTGGTACTAGGATAAATATCAAGAGTCCAAAAATGGGTTCAAGCAGTACAAAATCTGTGTCTTTTCTCTCTCCTCCCTTTCGTGGCATGAACATTATTGAACTAAATGATTCAGATATATTTCTTCTTGTCTCCTGGACTTTGGTCTTCTTGTTCATATGCTTTTCCCACTACTGTCCCAGATGTATATAATTAGCTCTTACTCTTATTTTAGTTTGTTCTTCATCTTCCCCACCAAGGGAGGCCTTACCTGATATCCCTAAATATGAAAGGCTTTCATAACAGTGCATAGCTTTTCTCTGTAACAGGGATTATTTTACTTATAATATTGTTTTTAAATTTTATATTTTTATTACTAATAGATAAATCTGAGCATGCTCTTTGATAGTAAGTCTAATAAACTTTTGATTTAATTAGTAATTCAGTACATAATTGTTTTTTATAAGCCATGATTCTAGAGATTGAGGGGAAAATGCAGTGGTAATCTCTCCCAAGTGGAAGGACAAATAGCCACACAATATTGACCTACCCATTCATCTCTCAAAAACAAGGTTAAGATATTAATATCCCTGTTTTCAGGAGGAAGCAGGGACAGGGGGTTTCTTGCTTATTATCCTCTCAACTCACTCTTTTTATGGAAAAAGTAATTAATCTGATAAATGGACACAGAAGATTTTCATGTTCATTAACAAGGTAGTGATCCCAAGTAGTTTAAGTAAAAAGGCTTCAGAGCCTGTCTCTGACATCTCAATGTAATTCTTGACATTTTTTTCTTTGGACTCTTGAAACTGCTTGTTGCACAAAATAGGGAGCCCTTGTGTAAGTGCTGCACACGCAGGCTCAGTCCCGCTATTGGTTTCATGAATCCAACTTTGCCAAGCATGACAGAATGTCAGAATCCCATGAGCCAGAAGATTTATGACAAGAGATGAAAAATAATGTTTTACCCCCAATCTAATTTTAAAATTAAATTTTAAACAAAGTTAATAAAGTTAAATAAAGTTAATAAAGCTGAATACACACACACTGGCATATACCCATGCACACGCACACAAGATTCTTGCATTCATTTTTAAACTCTTTAATCATTTATGAGAAATGGTTTGATTTTGTATTTTCTATCTACCAATACTTGCACAAGCTCTGGCTGCAAAACTTTTGTTGGTCAAACATTAGCATTTGGGAAACCACGTCCCTGCTGAGAGACAGAAGATCTTGATACAGCCTTAACTACATCATCGTAAACATGGGACTGTTTTTTTTTTTTTTTTGAGGTGGAGTCTCGCTCTGTTGCCCGGACTGGAGTGCAGTGGCCAGATCTCAGCTCACTGCAAGCTCCGCCTCCCGGGTTTACGCCATTCTCCTGCCTCAGCCTCCCGAGTAGCTGGGACTACAGGCGCCCACCACCTTGCCCGGCTAGTTTTTGTATTTTTAGTAGAGACACGGGTTTCACCGTGTTAGCCAAGATGGTCTCGATCTCCTGACCTCGTGATCCACCCGTCTCGGCCTCCCAAAGTGCTGGGATTACAGGCTTGAGCCACGGCGCCCGGCCAGACATGGGACTGTTTTTAACCAGAGGGAGGCAAATGGCTTTCAGATGGTTGTGTAGCTGGTTTTAACAGTAGCCTGCAGTGGCTTTTTCAGACATAAACCTTACTAGTTACATGAGGCTTCAGAGCACTAGTATGAGGTTTCAATTTGCTGATGTTAGGCATAAGAAGGTAGCACTATCCCAGATGCCCTAAATATTGTCACTTTTTCCCACTGAATTCAGAGGTAATTTGGGGACTGTGTCTAAAATGGTCTTATATTCATGTGTTTACCATAGGTTTCTGAAGCCTCCATTCTGAACATGGTCTCAAGTTGGTTCTTAAATGCTAATTTCATTACATATGATCATCGGCATAAATTTAAATTTATGGAGGATTGTTTTGTACATCCCACAGAATCCGGATTCACTACCAGGAGGCTGTAGAGTTTATCAAAAAGAAGATAAAGAGGAACAAGAGTTCTTGCTGTCTAGGTAATATATCATCTTCTTTGGGTAATGCCTATTAATGCTCCTCAAAATAACTAGAACATTCAATGTTTGTAACCAGGTCACAATGAGAGAAGTAGCTTCTACTAGAAATTAAATATATTACTTCTTTCATTGAGTAAGTATTGCTACAAGAATATGTTTGCTGAATAAATTAGCATGCTTATTGATATAATTGATTTGCAAACTGTGGCAGCACTTTATGGATGAAACCCTAAGGTCCATGAAAAATTGAATAGAATTATTCAACAGTTAAGTATCATTGGAAAAGCCTGGCTCTAGGTCTCAGGAAGCGATCTGGTTGATCATGTGTTTTCAGTGTGTAATCATAATACAACTGTATATCAGTAGTGTGTATTAGACACTTAATGCACTCTACATATATTTTCTCATTTGATCCTTCAATACATGCATAAGATAGGAAATAGACTTGAATTTAATTGCTCCATTAACGTCAAAATCCAAAATCCTCATTACAATGTCAACGTTAGAAATTCTTCTTCCAATTAAAATAAAGTTACCAAAGGCAATCACTCCTGCCATAATGATAAGACATTGGATGAACTTAAAAAAATTTGTTTAAAGCCATCAAAAAACTGTGGGCTTAAAGTTTCAATGAACTACATTTCATAGAAAAACAAGTCCTTCCTAGGTGATCACAGACTAGCAGTGGAGTCCATCTCTGAGGACATTTGTTGGATCTGGGGTCTTGAGTAGGTAGAAAAACAAGCGTACAATGTGCAGACAGCATCTGGAACATTGGAATAAGCAAAATAGTCTACAGGGAACTGCAGTAGGGGCTGAAAACTAGAAAGATCATGTGGTCTCCTCACACTCACTTATTTTCGCTTAAGAGACAGAGTCTCACTCTGTCACCCAGGCTATAGTGTAGTGGAGCAATCATAGCTCATTGCAGCCTCAAACTCCTGGCCTCGGGTGATCCTCCTGCCTCAGCCTCTCCAGTAGATGGAACTACAGGTGCACAACATCATGCCTGGCTAATTTTTAATTTTTTGTGTGTGGACACAAAAACCCACTCTGTTGCCCAGACTGGTCTAGAACTCTTGGCCTGTTTCTATTGCTATGAAGACATACCTGATGCTGGGTAATTTATTATATATATATATATATTTTTTAAAAGAGGTTTATCTTGGTTCAGCGTTCTGCAGGCTGCACAGGAAGCAATGGCATCTGCTCTGGGTGAGGCCTCAGGAAGTTTACAATCATGGCAGAAGTTGAAGGGGAGCCAGTGTGTCACAAGGTCAAAGAGGGAACAAGAGAGAGAAGGGGGCAGTCCCAGGCTATTTTTAACAGAAGAGTGCTCACACACTTTAACACTCTTCAGATCTCTCATGAACTCACCGAGAAGAACTCACTCAAGAGGATGGTGCTAAACCAAGCTTGTCCAACCCGCAGCTTGTGGGCTGAATGCAAGTCAGAACTTGCATTCAATGTGGCTCAAAACAAATGTGTCAACTTTGTTAAAATATGAGAGATTTTATGTGTGTGTGTGTGTGTTTTCTCATCAGCTGTTTTTAGTGTATTTTATGTGTGGCCCAAGAAAAGTCTTCTTTTAATGTCCTAGGAAACCAAAAGGTTGGACATTCCTGTACTAAACTATTCATAAGGGATCCACCCCATTATCCAATACCTCCCACTGGGTCCCACCTCCAACATTGGGGTTCATTTTCCAGCCTGAGATTTGGAGGGGACACACATCCAAACTATATCATGGATAGGTACCCATCATTGAGACAGGTTGTAGAGTATGCATACTTTCAAATGGGTTCTGTCATGTTATTTTCTGAAATGTTTAAAACCATTTAATTTCCCATCCATTGCCCATAAAGGTTGTTTTCCTCATATCCTCATCACACGTTATCTAGGATTCTTATATTTTCTAAGCAAGTGGTGAAAATACAGATCTCATTTTATTTGTGCACATTTGCCTTTCAGATTGCTAATAATGTATTGGAATTTTTTGGCCCATTTTTCCATTGAGTTTACCATCTTCTTTGTTCATTTGAATATCAATCATATTCACTTTGCCCTAAGCATTGTCAACATTTTCTATTACTCTGTCATATGTCGGACAACCTTGTTTGTCAGCCTTTATTGAAATGAGTCTGATTTTTTTTTTTTTTTTTTTTTTGTTTGAGACGGAGTCTTGCTCTGTCACCCAGGCTGGAGTGCAGTGGCCGGATCTCAGCTCACTGCAACCTCCGCCTCCCGGGTTCCCGCCATTCTCCTGCCTCAGCCTCCCGAGTAGCTGGGACTACAGGCGCCACCACCTCGCCCGGCTAGTTTTTTTGTATTTTTTAGTAGAGACGGGGTTTCACCGTGTTAGCCAGGATGGTCTCGATCTCCTGACCTTATGATCCGCCCGTCTCGGCCTCCCAAAGTGCTGGGATTACAGGCTTGAGCCACCGCGCCCGGCCTGAAATGAGTCTGATTTTTATACTTCTTCTAGAATTTATGTATTTTTTTTTTTTTTTTTGGTTTAGTGTATCTTTTATCAAATGTAACAACAGGTCCAAATCTATGTTTTATTGGGTTTATTCAGATTTAGAATTCAGGTAACATTTTGGTGAATACACTCTTTTTATCATAATGAAGAATGACTACCACGATGCAATATGATTCTTTCTGCAAATGCTTATTGTTTTGTGGTCCACTTTGTCTATGTGGTCAGGAGGACAAGACCTGAATGGCCTTGACCAACTCAACTTTCAGTACCGCCTAGTTCTCAGAATAATTTTAGAATGTTCCAAGAACATTTATCTCTCCTAAGGAGAAAGTTTCTGGGATAGTATGGGCTCTGTCCTTGTTGTTCCTAGAACAGGATATTCCTGTAACTCTTGAACTCAGAGAGCCAAGTTGCACAAGGGGTGTAAAACCTAGGGCGGAGCACTCAGGGGTTCCTCAGTTGCAGTACACAGTGGGGCATGTGCAGAGGAGACTCCGTCAACCCTGGGCAACTTTTCTGACCTCAAGGGTCAGGCTTGTCGTCGAACTTAGGCTTTTGCTGATTCTTTCTGCTCCTCGTGAGTAATAAATTTGGTTTTCTGACTTACTGTGTGAGCACTCTTCTGTTTTTGACAGTTTGGTTTATATTAAAAAAACCTCCTGCTACACCTATGAAGCCATGCAATGTGGAAGTGCCATAGAGGTAAATAAGGAGCAACTTAACTGAGTTGAAAACTAACATACATAGCATGAGGCCACTGCACCAACGGGCAAAATGATCCTGCCAAAAATGTCACGTGACCATTCCAGATATACTGTGGAAGAAGAAGGATGCTGAAACTCAGAGAGATCTTAAGATCTTATCCAAGCCAACAGGAGGCTAATAAAGCAAGGGAATTCCACTGTACTCTGATTAAAGAGTACAAACTTCATCCCAGAGAAGAGCAATGCAATGGCCACAGTGATCAGACCAGAGAGACCCTCTGCCACAGAGAAAGTAGCCATCTAGAGAACAGCGTGAAGACAATAAGAGACTTCAGATTCACTTTTCCTTTCCCTTGAGGCCACAGAAAGCCCAAAGCATCTGAACATCTTGTTGGAGGCAACTAAAATTTAACTAAAAGAGAGTTATTGAAACTTGAAGAAAAATGTGAATCAAGAAGCTAAATTTAAAGATATTTTCTCCAACCCTCCCTCACAAATTAACCACAGGATGAATCTAGCGAGATAAAGCATATCATTTATACAAAATACAGAAGTTATATGTTCATTATGTGAGCAGAAACATGTTCAAATTTTACTCAATAAATGTATTTTTTGTTTTACTACTAGAAATAGTAATTTTCACTTGGTCATTATTTTATAATTATCTCTATTTAAATTTGCATTAGCCCACTCCTGGGTATCTACCTAGAGGAAAAGAATTCATATGAAAAAGACAATTGTACGCACAGTTATAGCAGCACAATTTGCAGTTGCAAAAATATGGAACCAGGTTAAATGTCTATCAGCCAATGAGTGGACAAAGAAAATGCATTATAGATATACCATGGAATACTACTCATCCCTAAAAAGGAACCAAATAATGGCATTTGCTGCAACGTGGATGGAGTGAGAGATGATCATTTTAAGTGAAGTAACACACGAATAAATAAACAAATAGTGTATGTTCTCATTTATAAGTGGGAGCTAAGCTATGAAGGTGTAAAGCCACAAGAATTATATAATGGACTTTGGGGAGTCAGAGGGAAGGTTGAGGGGGTGAGGGATAAAAGACAACACATTGGGTACAGTGTACACTACTCGAGTAATGTGTACACCAAAATCTCAGAAATCACCACTAAATAACTTTCCCATGTAACCAAAAACTACCTCTTTCCCAAAAACTACTGACATAAAGTAATATGTATGAAAACAATGAATATGATAGTCCTGAGGCACAACATTCATGAGGACTGGATTTCATTTGGGAGGAAAACAGCTAAACTCAAACCCATGGACAATCAGTCAGAACAATATCCATCATATACATAGTAAAATTAATACAAGGGCAAACATTCATGAGTGGAGTCCATTTGGAATAGCCTGCAGTGAGGATGTATGCCCTAGGGCACACATAAATCATGTTAGGGAGAAAACGTGTAATTTTACTCAATGGGAAAACACCTTCAGAAATAACTCATCCATGCTGTGCAGATGCAGTTCTGTACTGTAGAGACAAAGACTAAGAATCATCAAAATGGAAAAACCTCTGCCCCTCCTCCAAATTCTGTTTCACACAGGAGTTGTACTACTGGAGAGAAAAGCCATACATGTCCCAAATGTGGGAAAGCCTTTACTTACCAGTCACTTCTTATGAGACATATGAAAATTCACACTGGAGAGAAACTTTATGAATGTAACAAAAGTGAGAAAGGCTTTAGATATTGCCTAAGGTTTATTTAAAAACCTTAATAAACATTTAAGAAAGAACATTCTGGAGAAGTCCTATGAATGTAAGGAATGTGGGAAAGCCCTCAGGAAGCCATGCACATATAAGGAGTCACACTGGGAAAAAAACACTGTAAATGTGACAAATGTGGGAAAGACTTTGCAAAGTCATCAGATTTAAAAGCCATCTTAAGAGATACAATAGTGAGAAGCCCTGTGAATGAAAGGTGGGAAAATCATTAATTTTTTTCACCGTACTGAACATGTGAGGAGGACATACTGGAAGGGAGCTCAATGAGTTAACATTCATGAGAACATCTTTCCTGAAATCTCATATCCTACAGAAGTGTGAAAAGAAACCCTGTGAACATGAAGTCCATGGAAAGCCTTTCATCTTCATTCATCTTGAGTAGATATTTGTTTTCACACTAGAGAGAAGCTATGAAAGTAGGGATTATGAAAAAAAGCCTCAGTGTTACCTCAAACTCATAGTTCATACAAGAACTCACACAACAGAGACGGCTTATGGAAGTAAATAATGTAGAAAAGACCTCTTTAAACACTTATCCCTCCTATTACACATGATTCCACACCCTGGAGGGAGACAACAATTGGAATAAATCTAAGAAAGCTTTCAGTTCCAGCTCTTCACTTATTGGGCATGAATGAGCACACAGCAGGACTGAAGCACTGTAAATGTTAACGGTTGCTGCCATCATCGTCTTATCCCTCAATTAGAACCCAAATTCATAATTTTATAGCTTTTCCTTTCTTAAAAAAATGGTATGACAGGTATGTCTTAGCACCCTTTCCACTCTGCCACCTTCACGTTGCTATGTAGTAGCTTGGTTACAATTCACTCACACACACATGGTTTTATTCTCAATGTGAAGCCCTCTTTAGCTCCATTCCATTTAGATTTAGAATTCGTATGCTGCGTGATACCTTTTTTTCTCAGTTTGTTTTAATTGGTCACAATTTGACTGCGTTATGGTCACATTACGTGGTTTTTTTTTTTTTTTTTTTTTTTTTTTTTTTTTTTTTTTTTTTTTTTGAGAGAGAGTCTCGCTTTGCCGCCCAGACTGCAGTGCAGTGGCCAGATCTCAGCTCACTGCAAGCTCCGCCTCCTGGGCTTATGCCATTCTCCTGCCTCAGCCTCCTGAGTAGCTGGGACTACAGGCGCCCGCCACCTCGCCCGGCTAGTTTTTTATATTTTTTTAATAGAGACGGTGTTTCACTGTGTTAACCAGGATGGTCTTGATCTCCTGACCTCGTGATGCGCCCGTCTCGGCCTCCCAAAGTGCTGGGATTACAGGCTTGAGCCACCGCGCCCGGCCATATGTGGTTTTATGGTACCGATTTGGGGTACCTGTTATGACTTTCATTATGGTCTAACGCAGCCAATTCTCTCCATTTCCCTGCTATATCCATTATTCTCATCTTCTTCACTAAGGGAACATAGATTCACTTTTTACAAGGAACACCGTTTAAATGTCTTTAATTATTCTTATTTTATTATTTAATGTATAATTTTTTTTGAACAATGGTCTCACTCTGTCTCCCAGGCTGGAGTGCAGGGGCATGATCAGTGCTCACTGCAGCCTTGAACTCCTGAGCTCATGTGATCTCCCAGCTCAGACTCCTGAGTAGGTAGGACTGCAGGCATAACAGGTGTGCATCACCATGCCCAGCTTTCATTTTATTTTTCTAGAGACTGGGGCTTGTTATGTTGCCTGGACTGGTTTCAAATTCCTGGGCTCAAGTGATTCTCCCACCTTGGCCTCCCAAATTGCTAGAATTACAGACATCAGACCCCATGCCTGGCCCTGATTAATGTCTTTAAATGAGTTTCCCAGTTTTCCTAATAACTGTGGTGAGCACAGCTTATAGTCCTCGCCAATGTGAAATGCAGAATTCACTGGTTTGGATCTCTGAAAATCTGTTTGGAAAGGGGAGAGTTATTGTTGCTCTCTTCTCTTAACCAAGTTCCCTTTGCTCTCTCTGCTTGCTGCTCTCTGGAAATAGGATGAAATGCCCTGGGTCAGGTTTAGCAGCTTGAACACCATTGAAATGATGGTCCCAATAACAAAACCGTCAATCTACAAAATGTCTCACTCCCTAATGACATGTTGGGTATTCATGGCTGACCTGGACTATTTCTGGACTTGTTTCATGAAACTAACCCCTAGTGTAACTAAGAAACTTTTTAGAAGAGATAAAATAAATTAAATGATAAACCTAAAAAATGAATGAAACATATTATAAAATAAAGAGAATAGACAAAATGGGCTTGCAGATGCTGACTGGCCACACATCCTTGGCGCTCACCCCCATGGATGCCTCCCATGCACCCCCATGGAGCAGCATACTGCCTCACCTACTGTGATACTTGGAGAGCTGACAGCCATCACTCAAGAAATAAGAACACAGTGGCCTCTTCTGCAGCATCAGGGAACAAAAACTAAGCCTGTCAGCTCTCAAGAAACATACTTATGTGTATATATATGATATAAATTTATTCAGTTACTTTGAGATATCTCATGTTAAACAGATGAAATGAATTAAAACTAGCACAAATTTCTGGCAACAGTACTTCATCTCCCCATTATTTATCCAGGGTATTGAAAACTGGCACACATCACAGATCCTTAAGTCATTCTCTGAATCAGGAGGAGAAAAGAGAACAGAGAGAGCTCACTGTATGTGCCCGGCACTGGGTTGAGTGCTGCACCTACATCGTACCACTTGATGCTTGCAATAGCCCTGCAAGATCAAAGTAAAGTAAAAACTCACACACACAAACTCACACAAACACAAACACAAAAACTCACACACACACACAAACTCACACACACACACAAACTCACACACACGTACACATGCTCAAGCACACACTAGAAACTACAGAAAAAAGAAAGCATTGACGACTGATAGAAGTATAGTGCTGGTCAAACACAGTGGCTCATGCCTATAATCTCAGCACTTTAGGCCAGGCGTTCAAGACAAGCCTGGGCAACATAGCAAGACACCATCTATGAAACGTTTTCTTAGATAAAAATTATTTTTAAAAAGAGGTATAATGCCTAAGGGCTCAGGGAAGCAATATCCCTATGGCTGTATGGTAAGCAGCAGGTGAGGTTACTTGTCAGACCAAAGTGGTAGTGATTCCAGGGTTCCTTTGCACACTTAGCCAGGAGACTGGCTAGCTGAGTACTGCCTGGATTCACTTTACCCTTCTACAGCGCTAAAGCTCTAGCAGGTGGGACCTAAGCATACGAGTAAGTGATATTATGCAGGACTCTCTTGACTGCAAGTGACTGAAACCTAACCCGATCTAGCAGCATTGAATTGTTTGGTTCTAATTACTAAAAATGTCCATGAGTGGATGGCTTCTGGCTCAGTGGGATCATGGGTCAACTAATATAAACCAAGACTCATTCTGTCCCTTCACTTCCTGTGTCAGCTCTGCTTTTCAGGCAAGCTATCTTGAGAGAGCAGCAAAAATTGCCCCATAAATTTCACATCACTTACTTCCTTGCAAACGGCTATGCCAATAAAAGGAAAGCACCTCATTCCCAGCAGTTTTATCAAAAATACAGGGATGACTTCCATAATCCCAGCTTGGATCACATGCCCACCCCTGAATTAATTACCCTGATGATCTGATTGCCCAGGGTGGGTCAGCCCTTCCCAAATCACATGGACTAGACATGGAAAAGTGGTCCTCACATGAAAAAAAATGGAATGATAGTGGCAGAGGAATATGGGTGGGATCTTTATATAAAACATATGAGCACATTTGTGTTCTTTTGGACACTCATTTATATAGCCACTGGGAAGAAATAGAGAAAAACCCATACACAACTTTCTCCATGCCTCTGTGTTTTGTTGTCAATACTGAGCTGTGAGAAATTTAATTATTAAAACAAAACTTTGAAAAGAATTAACAATTTGGGACAATGGGGACACTTAGCTGATGCAACACAGCTGAGTTATTCTGTTGGGCCCATGAAGACACAATTCCCAGGAGCCCACCTGGGGTCTCCAAGGACAAGCATGTGGGCACCCTCTGGATGCAGTTCCACCTTTCCTTCCCTGGACTCTCAGAGAGAAACAAGTTCTGGATTCAGCTGAACTGAGTTCAAGTTCAGGCTCTATGACCCACTGGCTGTGTAATTCTGGGTAAGTCTCTTGCTCTCCTTGAGTCCCATATCCTCCTTGGTAAAATAGAGAGGTAGAATTATTGTTAGGTTGTGAAGGCAAAGCGAGGGTTAAAGAAAGACAGAGACAGTTGGCAGCTTCAACAGCAACATCCTTACAGTGAGCAAAACCCTGCAGAGGAGGAATCCAGCTTAGTGCCAGCGCCAACTGCCGCTCACAGGCTGAGTAATCATGGGACTGGAAGGGAGGGGTCTGGGGGGTAGAGCTTGCTGCCCAGCAGGATATGGCAAGGAGGTACCTGCAGTCAGGCTGTTGGGCCTTGGCCCCTCAGGATGTGATAAGGATGCTTCTGCAGTCAGGAGGTTAGGAAGGATGTTTCTCACGGCCTGAGTTCCCATGGAACATTGCACTCTGACCAGGGTCTGAAAAATGGCTGGAGGTTTACAAAATGGTACAGGTTAGACTAACAGCAACATCTCCCAGGTAGAGAGTTCTACAAAGTAAACTTCCCTTGAGCATCTACACTATACCGGACATGGTGCTAGGACTCAGGCCACAGGAGGAACAGGACAGATGAGGCCCCTGCCATCCTGGTGCTCATGTCTGATGAAGGAAGCTAACAGGTCATAAGACCAGGTCAGACAGATGGTGATGATAATGTAAGACATTAGCAGAGAGACATGAGCTAGAAAGAAACCAAGGGAGCTGTTTCAAACACAGTGACAGGTGGAGACCCCTCCAAAAGGCGACTTTTGAGTAGAAACCTGAGAAAGGTGGAGGGGGCCATGGAGAAGGACCAGCCCATGAAGCCATCCCAGGATTAAAGACCCAGCACCAGGAGGGCAATGGAATGTCCTGACCTCTGAGTCTTTCATGCTTCCTTCCTCATTGGTGTTCAAACAGAAACACGGGGCAATTTCATGTACGTCCATGATGGAAGCCGGAAGCAGCCGCATTGCAGAGCCGAGGTGGGGATAAAATCTGGCCCAACAGTGAAGCCAGAAGCAGGTACTGCTTACCACTCACCACAATACAGGTCATGAAGCATAACCAGGACTTGAAGGAACGTCCAGGGGCAGACCAGGCTGCCAGTATCTTAGTAGAGATCCTAGGAGATCAGATGAGCTGGTTGGTGGGGGCAAAACAGGAAAGCTTCAGAAAATTCCAGAGGACCCATGCCACTTAGCATGAACTTCCCCCAAGTGGGATCTGTTTGTCATTGCTGGTTCCAAGGAGTTCATCCCACCACCCCCACCTGCCCGTTGCCCCACCAGGGGAAAACTCCAAGTGGGGGCCAAAGAAACAATCCCTGTGGAAGGGGAAAGGGTGTTTCTCATCCAAAACCAAGGGAAGACACCCACAAAACATCACTCATAAGGAGCAGAGGGGCCTGCAGGGAGAAATAGGATTCTGATGCCCATTTGGGTATCTGCTTCCCAGTGGGGAAGGGGACCATGCAGGATAGAGGGGCTAAGTGGAGCCTGGGCTGTGGGGCTAGGAGAGCTGGTGCTAATTCACTGTTGGAGGTGAGCCACAATAGGAGGCAGCCTCTCTAGTCTAATAAGGAGATGGTAGTGTGATCAGTGGGGGCATCTGGATGCAATCAAAGGGCACAGGGAGTGATGTCTCCTCTGGCCTCCTCTTTCAGCTGCAGATTCTCCCTCTGAGTTACTGGAACAGCTTCTCCATGGACTCAGGAGTGGAAAAAAACAATGTTTTTTTCTCATTGCTTAGACTTACCAATAGTTTCATTTTATCACAAGAAGGCTGTGTGGCATTTTGAAGTAGAATTAGTAATCTACATAATTACAAATTATGTTCTTAAAAGAAGCTGCTCAGTGCCATGCCTGACACATGGTGGAACTCCACTATGAGATGTCTGAGAAGCCAGGGTGCCATGGTTACAAACAAGGACTCCAGGTGCAGACTTCTTGGTTCAACCTGGACCAGTGATATGAATTTTTGCAACTCTCTGTATTGCTCTTTGCCACAGTTTTTTCATCTAACAACTAGAAGTAAAAACAAGGTTATTGTGAAAATTGCATGAATTAAAGTAAGCAGAGTGCCTACAACAACAGCCCCAGGAAAATGGTCAGCCCTGAGCATGTTTTTCATTATTACTCTTAACGAGGTTATGAGTGAATGCACAGACACCAGCCATGAGCCTGGGGTTTCTCTGGCACAGGCATCAGAGACCCTGCTGGTAAAATCCTCCATTCACTCGTTTGACCCTGATAAGTGAGGAGTCTCATCAGAGAGGAGCAAGCACCCAACTTGGGTCAGACATCCCATGGTCAAAGTTGAATTCCATCACTGTTCAGCTGGGTGACTTTCCCTCTCTGATCCTCGTGTTCCTTTTTGATAAAAATGGCACAATGGCAGGCCTATGGGGATTGAAGGAGCCAACAGAAAAATGTGTGTCTTAGTTTGAGTTTCCTGGAAGTAGATCCTGAGGCAAAGATTCAAATACAAAAATTGTATTTGGAGATGACTCTAGGACAGTAATTCTACTGCAACTTCTTCCTTAGGGTGGGAATCCCAGGAAACACCAGTAGAGGAGTGGGGAACTGAGACAGGAAAGGAATGCAGCAGTTAAAGGGAGCTTCATCAAGAAAGTTTCCACGGTGGCAGCCAGGACTCAGCCCTGTCAGGTACCTCTGAGAGACAGCACAGAACATGTGTCTCAGAGTCATCCTACCCACAGCAAGGGAGTTGGGGTATTTATCCACCAATACCCACCAGTCACTCCTCAGGGATCCTTCCAAGGGTATGATTCCTCCTGAAATTCTGGCCTGCACTGCAAGGGTCAGACCTGGGGTTGAGGGCAGAGACCCTGACAGCACCTCCAGCAATGAGCAGCAACACAGCCTAGTATGGAGAGTTTCAGTCAGTGACTCCAACACACACACACACACACACACACATACCCCCCCACACTCCAACCCCAACAAGGTGTGTCTGTACATACACATACAAGCATACATGACTGTTACCCACTTTGATCCTGGTGACTCCATGGGATAGACGACAAGGTGGGAATCAGCGGGAAGAGCAAAATTAAGGGGTGTGAAAGTCTTAAGAACAAAATGCAAATTGAGGCAGAAAATCAATGGGGAAGAGGAGTGATCTGGACATCAAATGCCTGCTGGGTGGTACCTGCTCTACACACACTGTCAGTAATTCTCCAAGCAGCCTTGTGCAGTAGAAAAAATTCCGCTCAATTTACAAATGACAGAAATGTAGTTCAGAAAAGAAAACTGATTTTATTGTCTCAGCAAGTTATTGGTTGATATGGACTCCCAGATCTTTCTGTCCACAAACCCTACAAATTCTCCCTTGTTAGGCAGGCTGGGTACCAGGCCCTGCTTCTGGGCTCTCTTTTCCTGCTAGGCCAAAATGGCAGAATTGACAGAGACATTATCCCCCTTCACCACCTGGAGCAGAGCCAGTGAAAGGGGATGGGAAACAGGCCATGAGGCCCTCCACCGACCATTCAATGTCTTCTGGATTGCAGACCCTCAGAACTCTTGCACCACGTGCTGGCAGCACTCCCGATTTCTGGCTGTCTTCTGAGGTTGTACAGGATCCAGTGGAGGCCACTGGCTGTGCTGATATATCCTAAGACGCAGCCACACAGGCTTGGGTCTCTTGGCCGCTTCAGCACCAGAGGGCCCATGCACTGAGGCCCTCGGGGGAATGGAAGAAGGGAAAGAAAGGGCAGAATGAAGTGACAAAGGGTCCATCCACCATGTCCCTGGATGGAGAGACCCTGTTCCCACAGTAGTCCACACTAGGACCACGATTCTCACTCATGAAGATGCCAGCCTCTATATGTCCTCATCTGACAACAACTTTCCATTTTCATCCTAGAGACAAGACCCATGAACACACTAGCTCTGAGGGCACCTGAGGGTAACCTGAGACAGTCCCTGAAGACCTTTCATTCAAGCAGGATCCCTCCCTTGCCATCTCCAGACCTGCCCCACAAGCTCCCTCCCTGGTCTCCTGGCTCTTGTTCACTCCTTCCAGGCAGTCTTCTACAGTCATCTCTAAAACGTGGCTGACTGTCCCTCCTTTATCCAGCACCTTCCATGGCTCCCCAGAGCTCTCCAGATCAAGTGCAAGTTTTTTTTGATCAGACACTGATCTCAAGCTCCATTCCACCTCCTGAATTAAGATTCTGGAGAAGCCCACCTTGCTCAGCACAAGTACATCAATGAAGTCCGAAGCCTTGAACATGGCCTTGGCCTTGAGGAAGTCATCAACACCCTGGCTAGTGAGGGTGCAGTGCGGCTCCAGGATGATTGTGTCTGAAGTTGTGCACCAAGTCAGAGGCCCTGCAGAAGCATCACCCCTCAGGAGTGAGGTAGTGCAGGAAGTCCGTGCACAGGCAGATCTGCTGGTGCCATTACACTATGAGGGCACTGAGCTCCAAGATGATAGCAATATATTCACGGGGATTCCTTGAGGGTGAGCCTGGGGAGAGGAAGCAGCTCTATAACACATATGAAATCCTGGAAACCCTTCCCACCCAAAATCTCAGGACCACAGTACACCCAGAAATGGGTGCCCTCTGAACACACTTCTCTCCCTACCTGCCACTCTGAGCTGCCTCCTGGCCCCACAAGCTCCAGCCTGGACCAGGGCTTGGAGGCCAGCAGGTCCATGGTGTTGACTGCTCCCTGGACCAGGAGAGCCCTTGGTGGCTCTGTGACTCTTCCTGTGGAACTGCTGCCTCTGCCTCAGGACCTCCTAATTCCCATGGGAAGCCCCCACAGCTCTGGATTGCCTCACCTGCCCAGGGATACTCCAGCCCCATAGACCATACTTGATGCCTTAACCCTCCCAAAACATGACATGTTTCTCAGAATGTGGCTGATGTCCAGGGCCATCTGTGGATGTTTCCTGGGGGCCTCTTGCTGTTCTCCTTTATGATCTGTAGGGCAGGGCCAAGAGGAGACACCAGCCCAACCTCAGAATGGACAAAAGGCTCACTGTCACAAATGGCAACCACCAAAGGATCAGCAGTGCTTCTGGAAGGAAAGGTTTCATTCTGCAGAAATCTCCTTGTTTGGCTTCTTTCTGAAGCCATGGAGGGATACCAAGTCCAGCTTACCTGTAGTGCCTATGTTACCATCTGTGCCTGGGATGTGTGACGGGCCCCTGCTCCCACTGCAGGGTTGACATTCCCTCCAGCTGGAGACCTGGGCTCCTGACATCACCTGGCTTGTGTGTCCCGCTCTGGATGAGGGTGGAAAGGCTGTACCTGCTATTTCCCTAGGTCCTTGGTTTCCACCATCTAGACATCCAGTGGAAGTGATCACGGCCAGCTCCACACCTGAAAGGGGGGTTTCCTTGTAGAGCAGCCGAGACATCTATGGATGGAAGCGTGCTTGGCGAGACTGGCCACAGGGACCCCAGTCAGGATCAGGGGCCGGAAGATTCTGAAGGTTTCCAGCCTTGGGATCTGTGGTTTACCTAGGACTAGGCCTCCCCTCTCACAATTCAAAGGGTGGATGAGTGCTCAGGGTCAGGAACTCTGATCTGGACCTGTTTTTTCATTTAGGTCACCAAGAGACAACCCCTAACCCCCGAGCAAGGGATGATCCAAGCTCTGGCATGAGATTCTCTTCCAGCAATGTGATGCTTGCAGAGACTGGTAGAAAAGCTGGTGACCAGGCCTGCTGTCCCCCATGTAAGGACAGTGTGTCACTCACCCTCTGAGAGGCAGGTGGTGCCAGGCCACACTGGGCGCCTGTACCACTGGCTCTGCAGACACCGGTCATGGAGGTCCTATGGAGGTCCTCCGCTTTCCACATTACCTTCTGGCTGCTCCTAGATTTCTTCTGGTCATTAAGCACGATGAGCCATTTTTCTGTCTCATTTTTTGACATTCTGCTCTCAGATGAAACATTTTTGCTCGCAAGATGAAACAAAACAAAGTAAGACAAGCCGCCAGGATTCCTGGAGGGAACCTTGGATGCTGGGTCTTGGGCTCCAGGGCCCTGATGGGACTGAACCAGGAGCCAGGGAAGGACAAACACTGGAGTTCAAGCCCTATGACCCAATGGCCATTTGTGGCCTGTCCTTATGACCCCAAGACACTCTGTTCTCAGGCCACAGACACCATGGGCTTTGGTCAGGTCCCAGTCTCCCAGTAGTGTCCTGGCACTAGCAGGTGCTGACCCCTGAGCCACAATCGCAGTTCTGGGCTTTGGGTTTGGTAAAACCACTCAGGGACAGAGTTCTGGGGCAGGGTTTGGCACAACCAAGGCACCTCCCAGGGATGGTGTGTCACTCCCACTTGCCACGAAATGTGCACACAGGTTGTCCTGTGTGTTGGACAGGATGGAGGAAGTCAGGGAACAGGCAGGGTGGGCAGCCGGGGTGTAGTGAGAGGCAGGTGCATGCTGGGAGGTCAGACTCTGTGAGGGCTGTGGGGGCATCAGAGAGAGTGGGCTCCAGGTTCACCCTCAGTGCACTGGACAGGTCTCAGGCCAGGCTCTCTGGACCCTGGTTGGGTGATGTGGTCACTCCCTGGGGGACTGCTGTCAGGTCCCAGCCACCCATCCTAGGCAGCACCATCTCATCTCAGGACTGGACTTTCTGAGTCCTGAGACAGGACAGTGCTGCCCAGGCCTGACAGACTGGGAGGACTTAACAGGTCCTCCCTAGACCAGCCTCACACACAGCAGGGATTGTCTCTTACCTTTACCTTCAAAGCACTGACTGACCCATCTCACTCTAAGGCAACCAAGGCAGAGCTGAGGACCTGCACCAGGCTGGGAGCCAGTCCCCCCCTAAATGGGCCTGAGGGAAGTACCACCCCTTTCCCAGTGCTCCACAATTTTTAGCCCAGGCGACACATAGGGAAGGGAGGATGGGGCCTCCCTGCTTGCTGACACTGGAAAAGCAGGACCTGGGAGAAGAGTGAGTGCAGGCTGGCTCCAGGACCATGGAGAGCTCAGTCTGCACCAAGGGGCTGCCCCTCCTGGGCTGCAGGCTGTGCCCTCTGCAGGATCTGAGAAAGTCCAGTCCTGAGATGGGACAGTGTTGCCCAGGGTGGGTGGCCGGGGCCTGACAGCAGTCCCTCAGGGAGTGACCACATCACCCAGCCAGGATCCAGGGAGCCTGGGCCGAGACCTGCCCAGTGCACTGAGGGTGCACCTAGAGCCCATCCCACCTGATGCCCCCACAGCCCTCACAGGGTCTGACCTCCCAGCATGCACCTGCCTCCCTGCATTCAGCTGCCCACACTGCCTGTTCCCTGGCTTCCTCCATCCTGTGCAGCCTGCAGACTGGGACCATCTCTCCGGCCACTCTGGCCCTTCCTTTACCTTTGTCCTGTCAGAATCTCTGAGCAAGATCTCCCAGGTCCATCCAAACACTGGCTTTGTCCACTTTTGACTAGGCTGTTGGACAGTACTGGGCCATCCCAGCTGTGCACAGGGCCCTCGATAACGTGCATTTCCCCTGACATCTCCCAGCAGTGCTCAGCAGCCCCCACTGACCAGGTCCCTGCTGACTAGATCCCAAACATCAGGTCCTCCCTGGCCACATTCTCACTGATTAGACCCCCATCACCAGGCTCCACTAACCAGATTCCCGCTGCCAGGCCCACAGTGACCAGGACTCCACTGACAAAGCCTCACTGACAAGGCCTCACTGACCAGGGCCTTACTGACAAGGCCTCACTGAAAAGAGCTCACTGGCCAGGACCTCGCTGACAAGTCCTCACTGGCTAGGTCATTACTGACAAGGCCTCACTGATCAGGTTCCACTGATCATGACCCCATTGCCTGGCCCTAGAGATGAAGCCCCACTGACCAGGCCTCTAGGAAATAGACTGCCAATGAACAAGCCCCTACTAACCAGTCTTGAGGTGACCAGATGCCCCTGACTGTGACCCTAGTGAGTAGGCTCCACTGAACAGGCACGCACTGCTCAGATCCCCGCTGACCAGGTCACCCTGTAGACCAATGCAACAAAAGCCACCACTGACCAAATCCTCTCTGACCAGGCCCCCACTGATTAGGTTCCACGGACCAGGCTTCCCTGACCAGGGCCCCATTGACAAGGGCCTCATTGATGAGGACACGCCCACCAGGCCCTGCGGACTAGGTCCGATGTGACCAGGATCCACTGAATAACACCCCTTGACCTGGTCACCAGTGACCCAGCCCATGCTGACTAGGCCACCACTAAGCCCAGCTGACCAAGCCCCACAGCCCAGTTTTGCACTGACCAGACACCAAACATTTGTCTACCACTAGGTCCCCACTCGCCAAAACCCCCACTACTAGATCCCCCTAATAAGACCCTCTCTAAGCAGACCCCTGCTGATCATACCCCCACTATAAAGGGCTCACTGACCAAGTCCCAACTGACTAGGTCCACTGACCAGGCCAACACTGATCAGGCCCCTCCTAACCACACTGGAAGGCCAAGCGACAAACGTTTCATATGGCAGAAGTAGGAGCAAGACAGAGAGAGGAAAGAGGTGCCACCGCCCGTTATAACCAGATCGCATGAGAACTCACTATCAGGAGATCAGCATCAAGAAGATTAACCATTGGTGAAGGATTCTCCACCCACACCAAGGCCCACTGCTTCCAGGCAGAAGCCTCCTGCAGAGGCAGAGCCTCTTAGGAAATTTCCACTGTGGCAGTGCAGAAGGAAAACACAGGCTTTGAGCCCCCACACAGGAGGCCACCATCCTCCAGACCCCATATTCATAAGCCCAACAACAGCTCACACCCTCAATTTGGAAAAGCTACAGGCACTCAACAGCATCCCAGCCCATGAGAGCAGCCATGGGGCCTAAAGTCTGCAAAGCCACAGATGCACTGCCCTAGTAGAGATTTTCCATGAGCCTCTGCCTCTGAACAGGTTACTCCCCCTTCCTACTACCCCCCACCCTCCCACCTCCCTACTGCCAACCCACTCCTCCCAACCCAACCCCTCCTTTTCTTTTCTTTTTTTTTTTTTTGAGACGGAGTCTCGCTCTGTAGCTCAGGTTGGAGTGCAGTGGCGTGATCTCGGCTCACTGCAAGCTCCGCCTCCCGGGTTCCCGCCATTTTCCTGCCTCAGCCTCCCGAGTAGCTGGGACTACAGGCGCCCGCCATCTTGCCCGGCTAGTTTTTTGTATTTTTTAGTAGAGACGGGGTTTCACCGTGTAGACCAGGATGGTCTCGATCTCCTGACCTCGTGATCCACCCGTCTCGGCCTCCCAAAGTGCTGGGATTACAGGCTTGAGCCACCACGTCCGGCCCAACCGCTCCTTTTCTTTCCACCCTGAACCCCCTCCCGTCCAAGATTGCATCACGTCCTACCTGGCCCCAACATAAAGGATTACAATTCCACTTGAGTTTTATGGGGACACACAGTCAACCCATATTATTCTGACCCTGATACCCCAGAACCTCATGTCCTTCTCACAGAGCAAAACACAATCATGCCTTTTCAAAAGTTTCCAAAAATCTTAACGCATTCCAAATGTAAAAGTTTCAAAGTCTCATCTGAGACAAGGCTACAGGCCTTTCTACCAATGAGTCCCTGAATTTAAAAGGGATTTCTTTTCTTTCAAGGTACAATGATGGTACAGGCATTGGGTAAGTTTTCTCAATCCAAAGGAAAGAAATTCCCCAGAAAAATAACACAAACGCAAGTACAAAACCCAGCAGGACAGTATTCACTCAACCTTTAAGCTCCATAATCATCAAGAGAACTATCACACGAACAGCATTAAGGAAATAGTGTTTAACTATTTGTGAAGAATCCGTCCCCCCATCCTCATCTTTCACCCCCACCCACAATCTCCCCCATTATCCCCACACCCCTACCTCCAACACACACTTTTCTCCATGATTAAATCACCTCCCACCAGGCCCTAACTTTAACATTCTCCATTACAATTCCATGAATGTATTGGCAGGGACATAGGGCCAAATCATATTATTCTGACCTGGGTCCCCCCAAATCTCATATCCTGGTCACACTGCAAAATACAATGATGTCTTCTCCACAGTCCCCCAAAGTCTTAACTCATTCCAGCATTTACTCAAATGTCCAAAGCCCAAAGTCTCATCTGAGACAAGGCTGCCATCCCTTCTGCACCAAGCCTCTGAAATACAAAGCAAATTAACCACTTCCAAGGTACGATGATTGTACAGGCATTGGGTAAGCATTCCCAGCCAAAAGGAAAAAAATTGCCAGAAAGAAGCAAAAAACACAGATGGAAATTATAGACCCCATGCAAGTCAAAAACCCAGCAGGCCAGTCATTGAATCCTACAGATCTTAAGTCACCCTTTCTGAATCTGCATCCCACATCTAGAGCACAGTGGTGGATGTCTAGGCTCCCAAGGCCTTGGGCAGCTCAGTGTCTGTGGCTGTGCAGGGTCTTTCCCTGACAGCTGCCTTCATGGGCTGGGCTGGTGTTGAGTGCCTGTGGCTTTTCCACACTGAGGGTGCAAGCAGTTGCTGAGTCTATGAATCTGGGGCCTGGAAAATGGCGCATCCCTGTGTGGGGGTTCCAACCCCATATGTTCCTTCTGTACTGCCCTAGTAAAGGTTTCCCATGAGGCTCTGCCTCTTGGAAAAGCTTCTGCCTGGACACCCAGGATTTTCTGTACATACTCTGGAGTCTACACAAAGGCTCCCAAGCCTCTAGTTTTGTGCTCTGTGCACCTGCTGGCTTAACACTATGTGGAAGCCACTAAGGCTTGAAGCTTGCATCCCTAAAGCAATGACCCAAGCTGTACCTGTGCATCTTTCAGCCATGGCTGGAGCTGGAGCTGGAGCTGCAGGGATGCAGGCAGCAGGGTCCTGAGGATGCACACAGCCGTGTGACCATGTGACTGACCCAGGAAACCGTTCTTTGGCCCTAGGACGCAGGGCCTGTGACAACAAGCTCTGCTGCAAAGGTCTCTGAAATGCCTTCAAGGCCTCTTTAACATTGTTTTAGCTATTAGCACTGGGCTCCATTTTATGCAAATTTCTGAAGCCTTCTTGAATTTTCCCACTGATAATCAATCAGCTTTTCTTTTTGACCACTTGGCCAGGCTGCAAATGTTCCAAACCTTTAAGCTCTGCTTCTCATTTAAATATAAGTTTCAAATGGAGGTCATTTATTCGGTCACACAGAAGACCACAGGCTGTTCGATACAGAAAAGACACCTCTTGAGCTTTGCTGCCTAGAAGTTCATTCCACCAAATACACCCTAAATCATCGCCCTTAAGTTCAGAGTTTCACAGATCTCCAGGGCACAGGGACCATCCTGCCAAGTTCTTTGCTAAGGCAAAATGAAAGTAACCTTGGCTCCTGTTCCCAGTAAGTTGCTCATTTTCATCTGAGACCTTCTAAGCCTGGCCTTCACCGTCCACCCTTCAGTCACTCTTTTAATTATAACTATTTCACAAGTCTCTATGGTCACCCTTTTAATTATAACTATTTAACATGTCTCTACAATAGTCCAAACTTTCCCTCATCTTTCTGCCTTCTTTGAAGCCCTCCAAACTGTGCAGCATCTGAACCTGCTTCTACATTTTCAGCTATCGTTGTGGCAGCCTGACAATGTGGTAAAAGAAGAAAAGTCCAGTTTCAGGGGGAAAATTCAAGAAGGCTTCATATATTTGCATATAAAAGAAGCTAAATGCTAACAGTAAAAAAAGAAAAAAAGAGGAAAAAAGCTTCAGGGCATTTCATAGCTCCACTCTTACAGTACAAATTTTCTGTAATATTATTTTAAAAAGAGGTTTAACTGGCACATGGTTCTGCAGGCTGTTAAGGGTGCATAGTGGCTTCTGCTTCTGAGAGGACTTAGGAATCCTCCTAACCATACCAGAAGGCCAAGCGACAATGAGATGTTCCATATGGCAGGAGTAGGAGGAAGACAGAGAGAGGAAAGAGGTGTCACACCCTGTTATACGACCAGATCTCATGAGAACTCACTATCACGAGGTCAGCATCATGAAGATTAACCATTGGTAAGGGATCCACCCACACCATCGCCCACTGTTTCCAGGCAGAAGCCTCCTGCAGAGGCAGAACCTCTTGGAGAACCTCTACTAGGGCAGTACAGAAGGAATATACAGGCTTGGCGTCTCCACACAGGAGGCCACCATCCTCCAGATCCCAAATTCATAGACCCACCAACAGCTTGCACTCTGAGTGTGAAAAAGCTACAGGCACTCAACACCAGCCTAGCCCATGAGAGCAGCCATAGGGGCTAAAGCCTGCAAAGCCACGGGTGCACTGCCCTAGTAGAGACTTTCCATGAGCGTCTGCCTCTGTAGCAGACTACTCCCACTTCCTACTACCCACCACCCTGTCAAAACCCTACTAACAACCTACTCCTCACCCTACCCACCCCATTTCCTTCCATCCCCACCCCACTCCCATCCGTGATTAAATCACCTCCAGCCAGGCCCCACCACCACCATTAAGGATTACCATTCACATGAGTTTTGATAAAGAAACACAGCCAAATCAGATTTTTCTGACCCTGATCACCTGCAGTCTCATGTCCTTCTCATAGAGCAAAATATAATCATGCTTTTGCAAAACTTTCCAAAGGTCTTAACTCATTCCAACATTAACTCAAATGTAAAATATTCAACATCTCATCTGAGACAAGTCTACAGAACATTTTGCCTATGAGTCCCTGAATTTAAAAGGATGTTCTTTTCTTTCAAGGTACAATAATGGTTCAGGCATTGGGTAAGGTTTTTCAATCCAAAGGGAAGAAATTCCCCAGGAAATACAAATGGGACCACAGGCCCAACGCAAGTCCAAAACCCAGAAGGCCAGTATCCATTCAATCTCGCAGCTCCAAAATCATGAAGAGAACTTACTGTCAAAAAGACAGCAATAAGGAGATACGGTGTAATCATTTATGAAGGATCCGCCCCCCACCACCAATTTTCACCCCTCATCCCCACCATAATTCCCCCATTCTCCCTAACCCCCAACCTTCCAACCCCCACTCTCCACCATGATTAAATCACCTTCCACCAGTTCCCACCTTTAACATTCCGATCACAATTCCACATGAGTTTTGATAGGGACACGGAGCTAAATTTTATTATTCTGTCCATGGCTCCCCAAATCTCATGTCCCTCCCACATTGAAAACTACAATGATACCTTTCCTACTGTCCTAAAATCTTTTATCATTCCAACATTTATACAAATATTCAAAGATTAAAATCTCATCTGACACAAGGCTACAGTCCCTTAGGCCCATGAGCCTCTGAAATATAAAGCAAGTTAACTACTTCCAAGGTACAATGCTTGTACAGGCATTGGGTTAAGCATTCACAGCCAAAAGGAAGAATTTTGCCAGAAAAAAACAAAACACAGATAGGACTTACCAAACCCATGAAAAACTCCAAACCCAGAAGGCCAGTCATTCAATCCTACAGCTCCAAATTCACCCTTTTTGAAACCTTGCCCCACATTCAGGGCACAGGGATGTGAGGGTTCATTTCCCAATGCCTTGGGCAGCTTGGCACCTGTGACTTTGCTGGGTTCATGCCCCACAGCTGTCCTCATGGGCTGGGCCAGTGTTGAGTGCCTGTGACATTTCCCCACTGATGATACAAGTTGTTGGGGGGTCTATGAATCTGGGGTGTGCATGATGGTGGCCTCTAGTGAGGGGGCTCCAACCTCTTATTTTCCTTCTGCACTGCCTTAGCAGAGGTTTCACATAAGGCTCTGCCTTTTTGGGATGCTTTTGCCTGGACACCCAGGCATTTTCATCCATCTTTCAAAATCTATAGAGAGGCTCCCAAGCCTCTAGTCTCATGCTCCATCCACCAGTGGCTTAACACTATGAGGAAGCCACCAAGGCTTCTAGCTCGCACCCTCTGAAACAGTGATCCAAGCTGTACCTCTGCATCTTTCAGCCATGGCTGGGGCTGGAGCTGGAGCTGCAGGGATGCAGGCAGCAGGGTCCCAAGGCTGCACATAGAGGGGGGTCATGGAACTGGCCCAGGAAACCATTCTTCTCTCCTAGGCCCCAGGGCCTGTGACAGCAAGGGCTGCTGCAAAGATCTCTGAAATGTCTTCAAGGCATTTTTCCTATTGTCTTGGCTGTCAGCACTGGGCTCCTTTTCATGCAAATTTCTGAAGTCTTCCTCAATTTCCCCCCTGAAAATCAGCTTTTCCTTTTTACCACTTGGCCAGGCTGCAAATTTTTCAAACTTTTGAGTCCTATTTCTCATTTAATATAAGAGCTGGGATTCATTTAATATAAGAACCATCCAGAGGTCATTTCCTTGGTCACACATAAAAGCACAGGCTGTTCAATGCAGGCAAGACATCTCTTGGGCTTTGCTGCCCAGAAGTTCCTTCCACCAGATATGCACTAAGTCATCACCCTCAAGTTCAAAGTTTCACAGATCTCCAGGGCAGGGTCACCATGCAGCCACGTTCTTTGCTACAGCAAAACAAAAGTAACCTTGGCTCCTGTTCCCAGTAAGCTCCTCATTTTCATCTGAGACCTTCTAAGTCTGATCTTTACTGTCTATTTTCCTATCAGCCTTCTGATCACAAATATTGAACAATTCTTTACAAAGATCCAAACTTTCCCTCATCTTCCTGTCGTCGAAGCCCTCCAAACTCTTCCGACCTCTGTCTGCTGTGCCCTTCTGAACCAGGTATCTTTGTCACAACCTGGCAGTGTGGTAAAGGAAGACAAGCCCATTTGCAGGGGGAAAATTCTAGAAGGCTTCAGGTACTTGAATGAAAAGAAGCTGAGTGCTGATTGCCAAGACAATAGGGAAAAGGCATTGAAGACATTTAGTAGATCCACTTTGCAGTACCAACTTTCTCTATGATCAGAAAGAAAAGAGGTTTAATTGGCTCATGATTCTGCAGGCTGTAAGGAAGCATAGTGGCTTCTGCATCTGAGAGGACTCAGAAAGCCTCCCAATCATAACAGAATGTCAAGGGGCAATGACATGATTCGTGTGGCAGGAGTAGGATCAAGAAAGAGAGAGGAAAGAAGTGCCACGCCCTATTATACAACCAGCTCTCAGGAGAACTCACTATCACTAGGGCAGCATCATGAAGATGGTGCTTAAACATTGCTGAAGGATCCACGACCCACCCCCAACTCCCACTGATTCCAGACAGAAGCCTCCTGCAGAGGCAGAGCCTCTTGAAAAACCTCTGCTAGGAAAGTGCGAAGGAAGATATGGGCCTGTAGCCTCCACACAGATGGCCACTGACCTCCAGACCCCAGATTCATAGACCCACCAACAGCTCACACCCTCAGTGTGGAAAAACTACAGGTCTTCAACACCAGACCACCCCATGAGAGCAGCTGTAGGGGCTAAACTCTGCAAAGCCACAAGCGCACTGCCCTGGTAGAGGTTTTCCATGAGCCTCTCATTCTGCAGCAGGCTACTTCCTACTACCCCCCACCCTCCCACCATTCTGCTGACAGTCTACTCCTCCCCACCCTAACCAACCCTTTTCCTTCCACCCCCAGCCCCCCTCCAATCCATTATTAAATCACCTCCCCAAGGCCCCACCTTCAACATTTGGAATTACAATTCCACATGGATTTTTATAGGGACACACAGTTAAACCATTTTATTCTGATCCTGATACCTGCAGAATATCATGTTCTTATCACACAGTAAAATACAATCATGCCTTTTCAAAAGTTTCCAACAATCTTAACTCATTCCAAATGTAAAAAGTTCAAAGTCTCATCTCAGACAAGGCTACAGTCCCTTCTGCCTACGAGTCCCTGAATTTAAAAGGGCTTTCTTTTCTTTCAAGGTACAATGATGGTATAGACATTGGATAAGCTTTATCAATCCAAACGGAAGAAATTTCCAAGAAAAATAACACAAATGGGCCCACTAGCCCAATGCACATCCAAAACCCAGCAGGACAGTATTCACTCAATCTTTAAGCTCCAAAATCATCAAGAGAACTATCATGTGGACAGCATTAAGGAGATAGTGTTTAAACATTTGTGAAGAATCCGCACCCCCACCTCGTTCACCCCCACCCACAAAATAATCTCCCCCATTCTCCCCACACCCCTACCTCCAACACCCATTCTTCTCCATGATTAAATCACCTTCCACCAGGTCCCACCTTTAACATTCCCCATTACAATTACACGTGAGTATTGGTAGGGACACAGAACCAAATCATATTATTCTGGCCTTGGTTCCCCAAATCTCATATCCACGTCACACTGAAAAATACAATGATGACCTCTCTACTGTCCCCCAATGACTTCACTCATTCCAACCTTTACTGAAATATCCAAGGACTTACAGACCCCATGAAGTCAAAGACCCAGCAGGCCAGTCATTGAATCCTACAGCTCCAATCACCTTTTCTGAATCTACATCTCACAACTAGAGCACAGGGGTATGATGGCTGGGATCCCAAGGCCTTGGGCAGCTCTGCACCTGTGGCTTTGCAGGGTCTATCCCTCACAGCTGCCCTCATGGGCTGGGCTGGTGTTGACTGCCTGTGGCTTTTCCTCACTGAGGGTGCAAGCAGTTGGTGGGTCTATGAATCTGGGGTCTGGAGAATGGTGCCTCCATGTTTAGGGGCTCCAACCCTATACATTCCTTCTGTACTGCCCTAGTAGAGGTTTCCCA
>NC_044561.1:29494907-29501271 GCF_007565055.1 Rhinopithecus roxellana
CATCTCACAGAGATACACATTTCTTTACATTGAGAAGTTTGCTAAGACTGTTTTCATGCAATCTGCTGTGGGATATTCCGGGGGCCTTGAGTCCTACATTGAAAAATGAAATATCCTCAGACAGAGAGTGGAGAGAAGCCTCCTGAGAAACTGCTTTGTGATGTGTGAATTCATCTCACAAAGTTACACTGTTCTTTCATTGAGCAGTTTGTTAACTCTGTTTTCTTGGAATCTGCAATGGGATATTTTGGAGCGCATTGAGTCCTAAGGTGAAAAACTAAATATCCTCTTATAAAAACTAGAAAGAAGTTTTTGAGAAACTGCTTTGAGATGTGTGAATTCATCTCACAGTCTAACAACATTCTTTCATGTAGTTGTTTGCTAGCACTCTTTTTGTGGAATCTGAGAAGGGATACTTTGGACTGCTTTGAAGCCTATGGTGACAAAGGAAGTATCCTCAGATAAAAACTAGATAGAAGCTTTCTGAGAAACTGCTTTGTTACGTGTGAATTCATTTCACAGAGTTACACCACTCTCTCAAGGAGGAGTTTGCTAGCACTCTTTTTGTGGAGTCTCAGAAGTGATATTTGGACAGCATTGACTCCCAAGATGAAAAATAAAATATCCTCAGATAAAAACTGGAGAGAAGCGTTCTGAGAAACTGCTTTGGGATGTGTGAATTCATCTCAGCGTGCTGCAAGACTGTTTTCATTGAGAAGTTTACTAACAATATTATTGCAGAATCTGCAATGAGATATAAAGGAGCACATTGAGGCCTGTGTTTAAAAAGGAAATATACTCAGCTAAAAACAATAAAGAAGCTTTCTGAGAAACTGCTTTATGATGTGTGAATTCTTCTTACAGAGTTACACCACTCTTTCATGGAGTCATTTGCTAGCACTTTTTGTGGCATCTGAGAAGGTGTACTTTTTTAACACTTTGAAACCTACGTGACAAAGGAAATATCCTCAAATAAAAAGTAGAAAGAAGGTTTCAGAGAAATTGATTTTTGATGTTTGAATTAATCTCACAGAGTTACACCATTCTTCTCATTGAGCAGTTTGCTAACACTGTTTTCGCAGAATCTGAAATGTGGTATTCAGTGCCGCATTGAGGCCTCTGGTGAAAAAGAAAATATCCTCAGATAAAAACTAGTAAGAAGCTTTATGAGAAAGTTCTTTCTGATGTGTGAATTCATCTCACGGAGTTACAGCTTTCTTTTCTTGGATCGGTTTGCTAACACTGTTTTTGAGGACTCTGCAAAGGGATATATGACAGTGCATTGAGGCCAATGGTAGTAAAGGAAATATCCTCAGATAAAAACTAGAAAGAAGATTTCTGAGAAACTGCTTTGTGATGTGTAAATTCATCTCACAGTATTACACTGCTCTTCTCATTGAGCAGTTTGCTAACACTGTTTTCTTGAAATGTGCAATGGGATATTTTGGAGTGCATTGAAACTTAAGGTGACATGACAAATATCATCATAGAAAAAGTAGAAAGAAGCTTTATGAGAAACCGCTTTGTGATGTGTTAATTCATCTCACAGAGTTACATGATTATTTTCATTGAGCAGTTTGATAACACTGTTTTCGTGTTATCTGCAGTAGGGTAAATGGGAGTGCATTGAAGCCTATGGTGATGAAGGAACTATCCTTAGATATTAACCAAAAGAAGCTTTCTGAGAAAATGCTTGGAGATGTGTGAATTCATCTCACAGAGTAACACTGTTCTTTTCAATGAGCAGTTTGCTAACACTGTTTTCTTGGAATCTGCAGTGGGATAATTCGGAGTGCAATGAAGCTTATGGAGACAAAGGAAATATAATCAGACAAAAAAACAAAGAGAAGCTTTCTGAGAAACTGCTTTATGATGTGTGAATTCATCTCACAGAGATACGTGGTTCTTTTCATTGTGCAGTTTGCTAACACTGTTTTTGTGGAATCTGAAAGGGGATATTTAGGAGTGCATTGAAATTTAAGGTGAGAAAGGGTATACCCTCATATAACAACTAGAAAGAAGCTTTCTGAGAAACAGTGTTGTGATTTGTGAATTCATCTCACAGAGTTACACGATTGTTTTTATGGAGCAGTTTGGTAGCACTGTGGGGGAATCTGAGAGGGGATACTTTCGATCACATTGATGCCTATGGTGACAACAGAAATATCTTCTGATAAAAACTGCAAAGAAGCATTCTACTTTTGTTTGTTTTTCACAAACAAAAAAATTTGTTTGTGATGTGTGAATTCATCTCACAGAGTTACAGCTTTCTTTCCTTGGAGCAGTTTTCTAACCCTGTTTTCATTGAATCTGCAAAGGGATGATTGGGAGTGCATTGAGGCCTATGATGAAAAAGGTATAAAACAAGATAAAAACAAGAAAGACACTTTCTGAGAAATTGCTTTGTGATGTGTGAATTCATCCCACAGCGTTACACTGTTCTTTTCATAGAAGAGTTTGCTAACACCATTTTCATGGAATCTGCAATAGTATATTTTGGAGCGTATTGAAGCTTATGGTAACAAAGGAAATATCCTCAGACAAAAACTCGAAAGAAGCTTTCAGAGAAACTTTTTTGTGATTTGTGAATTCATCTCATAGAGTTATGTCATTCTTTCTATGGAGCAGTTTGGTAGCATTGTTTTTGGGGAATCTGAGAAGGGATATTTTAGATCACTTTGAAGCCTATGGTGACAAAGGAAATATCCTCAGATAAAAACTAGAAAGAAGTTTTCTGAAAAATTTCTTTGTGGTGTGTGAATTCATCTAACAGAGTTATAGCTTTCTTTTCTTGGAGGTGTTCGCTAATACTGTTTTTGTGGAATCTGCAAAGAGATATTTGGGAGTACATTGAGGCCTATCTTGGAAATGGAAGTATCCACAGATAAAAATAGAAAGAATCTTTCTGAGAAACTGCTTTGTGATATGAGAATTCATCAAACAGAGTCACACCATTCTTTTAATTGAGTAATTTGTTAAAATTGCTTTCATGGAGTCTGCAATGAAATATTTTGGAGTGCATTGAAGCTTACAGTGCCAAAGAAATATTCTCAGGCAAAATCCGGAAAGAAGCCTTCTGAGAAATTGTGATTTCTGAATTCATCTCACAGAGTTACATGATTCTTTTCATGGAGCAGACTTTTAGCACCGTGTTCGTGGAATCTGAGAAATGATATTTTGGATTGCATTGAAGCCTATGGTGACAAAGGAAATATCCTCAGACAAAAATTAGAAAGGTGTTTTCTGAGAAAGATCTTTGTGTTGTATGAATTCATCTCACAGAGTTACAGCTACCTTTTCATGGAGCAGTTTAATAACACTATTTTCGTGTAAATTGCAAAGGTATATTCGGGAGCGCATTGAGGCCTATCTTGAAAAAGGAAATATCCACAGAGAATTGCTAGAAAGAAGCTTTCTGAGAAACTGCTTCATGATGTGTGAATTCATCTCACAGAGTTACACCATTCTTTTCATTGGGTAGTTTGCTAATTAACACTGTTTTCGTTGAATCTGCAATGAAATATTTCAGAGCACATTGAACCTTAAGGTGACAAAGGAAATATCCTCAGGCAAAAAACTAGAAAGAAGCTTTCAGAGAAACTGCTTTGTGATTTGTGAATTAATCTCACAGAGTTGCACAACTCTTTTCATGGATCAGTTTTTAAGCACTGTTTTGGGGGAATCTGAGAAGTGATATTTTGGATCACATTGAAGCCTATGGTGACAAAGGAAATATCCTCAGATAAAAACTAGAAAGAAGCTTGCTGAGAAAGTTCTCTGTAATGTGTAAATTCATCCCACAGAGTTGTAGCTAACTTTTCATACAACAGTTTGCTAACACTGTTTTAGTGGAATCTAAAGGGATATTTAGGAGCACATTGAGGCCTACCTTGAAAAATGAAGTATCCACAGAATAAAACTAAAAGAAGCTTTCTGAGAAACTGCTTTGTGATGTATGAATTCATCCCACAGAGTTACAGCTATCTTTTCACGCAACAGTTTGCTAACACTGTTTTAGTGGAATCTGCAAAGGGACATTTAGGTGCGCATTGAGGCCTATCTTGAAAAATGAAGTATCCACAGAATAAAGCTAAAAAGAAGCTTTCTGAGAAACTGCTTTGTGATTGTGAATTCATGTCACAGAGTTTACAGTGTTCTTTTCATTGAGTAGTTTGCAAACACTGTTTTCGTGGAATCTGCCAAGGAATATATGGAAGCACATTGTGGTCAATGGTGAAAAAGAAAATTGGCTCAGACATTAACTAGAAAGAAGCTTTCTGAGAAACTGCTTTCTGATGTGTGAATTCGTCTCATAGAGTTACATGATTCTTTTCAATGAGCAGTTTGCTAGCACTGCTAGCACTGCTTTCATGGAATCTACAAAGGGATATTTCAGATTGCATTGAAGCTTAAGGTGACAAGGAAATAGCCTTATGTAAAAACTAGAAGATGGTTTCTGAGAAAAAACGTTTTGATGTGTGAGTTCATCTCACAGAGTTACACGATTTTCTTCATGGAGCAGTTCGGTTGCACTGTTTTCAGGTAATCTGAGAAGGGATATTATGGATCTCATTGAAGACTGAGGTGACAACGGAAATATCCTCAGATAAAAACTAGAAAGAAGCTTTCTGAGAAAGTTCTTTGTGATGTGTCAATTCGTCTGACACAGATACACTGTGCTTTTCATTCATCAGTTTTTTTTATCACTGTTTTCATGGAATCTGCAATAGAGTATTTGGGAGTGCATTGAAGCCTATGGTGACAAAGGAAATATCCGCAGATAAAAACCAAAAAGAAGGTTTCTGAGAAAGTTCTTTGTGATGTGCGAATTCGTCACAAAGAGTTACAGCTTTCTGTTCATGAAGCACTTTGCTAACACTGTTTTCGAGGAATCTGCAAAGGGATTTATGGGAACGAATTGAGGCCTATGGTGAAAAAGGATATATCCTCAGATAAAATCTAGAAAAACTTTCTGAACAATGCTCTATGATATGTGAATTCACCTCACAGGGTTACATTGTTCTTTCATAGAGTAGTTTGCTAAAACTGTTTTCTTGGAATCTGCAGTGGGATATTACGGAGTGTATTGAAACTTATGGTGACATAGTATATATCCTCATAGAAAAAATAGCAAGAAGCTTTCTGAGAAACTGCTTTGTGGTGGGTTTATATCTCAGAGAGTTATGAGATTTTTTTTTATGTATCAGTTTGATAACACTGTTTCTGGGGAATCTAAGACGGGATAATTTGGATCACATTGAAGATTATGGTGATAAAGGAATTATCCTCAGATACAAACTAGAAAGAAGCTTTCTGAGAAAGTTCTTTGTGATCTGTCAATTCATCTCACAGAGATAAACCGTTCTGTTCATTGAGTAATTTGATAACACTGTTTTTGTGGAATCTGCAATAGGGTATTTGGGAGGGTATTGATGCCGATGGTGACAAAGGAAATATCCTCAGGAAAAAAAAAAAAAAAAAAAAAAAAACAGAAAGAAGCTTTCTGCTCAACTGCTTTGTGATGTGTAAATTTACCTCACAGAGTTATAGTGTAATTTTCATTGAGCAGTTTGCTGACATGTTTTCTTGGAATCTGCAATGGGATATTTCGGAGCAAATTGAAACTTATGGTGACAAAGTAAATATCCTCAGAAAAAATCTGGAAAGAAGCATTCTGAGAAACAACTTTGTGATTTGTGAATTCTTTCCACAGAGTTACACGATTCTGTTCATGGATCAGTTTGATAGCACTGTTTTTGGAGTATCTGAGAAAGGATATTTTGTATCACATTGAAGCTTATCGTGACAAAGGAATTATCCTCAGATAAAAACTAGAAAGAAGCTTTCTGAGAAACTTCTTTTGATGCATGATTTCATCTCCCAGTCTTACACCTTTCTTTTGATGGAGAAGTTCACTAACACTGCTTTCGTGAAATCTGCAAAGGGATATTTGGGAGCGCTTTGAGACCTATACTGATAAAGGAAATATGCTCAGATATAAACTAGAAAGAAGCTTTAAGAGAAACTGCTTGGTGATTTTTGAATTCATCTCAAAGAGTTACACTGTTCTTTTGAGCAGTTTGCTAGCACTGTTTTCTTGGAGTCCGCAATGGGATACTTCAAAACGCATGGAAGATTATGGTGAGGAAGGAAATATCCTCATATAAAAAATAGACAGAAGCTTTCTGGGAAACCGCTTTTTGATGTATTATTCATCACCCAGCATTACATGATTCTTTTCATGGATTTATTTTGTATCACTGTTTTTGGGTAATGTGAGAAGGGATATTTGGGATTGCATTGCAGCCTTAGGTGAAAAGGAAATATCCTCTGATCAAAACTACAAAGAAGCTTTCTGAGAAAT
>NC_044561.1:34864415-34900275 GCF_007565055.1 Rhinopithecus roxellana
CTGTCCTGCCCTTTCATTCAGACTAAATGGCTTTTTCACTGTTTTCCAGGTTCTCACTTTAACCACTAATGTGCTGGGTAGTTCACTCTTTGGACCCTAATCATTTTCTCTTACCTCAACTTGGACTGGAGTTCTGCTAAGCTGCCGTTGTGGAACACACAAAGATCACTGCATCTTGCCTTTCACTTAATTCTTGCGGATCCCATTGGAATCATCAGCTCAAACATCCTCTAAACACAAACACAAACAGCAGCCCTGGAGGAACTCCCCCACCCCAGCCCACCCCCTCTGTAAGTCAGCCCGGCAGTGGGAATGGTGCTGGCGCCCAGTGCACGCCTGGAGCTGGTGGGATGTCGCGGCGCCTCAGCCTTCCCTCTGGATAGTCACAAAGGACGCAGAGGAGAGCCCGGCACCGGCTGGGAGCCTGCTGCAGCCGACGACACAGTGGACAGCATTCTGAGGCTGTCCTGAGCGTGTGGAGCCATCCCGTAGTGACCTTTGGTTCGCGTGCGGCGGCCATGCCCAGGCGCGTTGTGCTGTGTTGGTGCCGTGGGGTATGGAGGAACTTGGCTCGGCCCATCTGAGGATGTGGCATGGACAGTGCGTGCTCACTCACTTGCTAGCATCTTCTCTGTTTTCTGGGTTTTCTACCTGATTTCCTTCTCCCCCCTTACTTCCCCTTCCACTGTTTTCTCCCCACAATCCCCAGTGGATTCCCTGAGCAGTGCTGCTGTTTGTCTCTTGCTGGCCGCCACACTGAGTGTCCCTGCGGCCAACTGAGAAGTCCTGCTCGTTGGGGTGGGGCATCCCTGGACCCCTGGGATCGTGTGCAGGCGTCTGGCCTGGGCCTCGGGTCTGTCTCTGACCATCCTGGCTGCATCGTCATGGAGCGGGTCCCCGGCGAGATGGGCCTTGGGTCTGTCTCTGACTGTCCCCAGCTGCACTCCTCATGGAGCAGGTCCCAGCAAGTCTTGTGCAGGTGTCTGGCCTGGGCTTTGGGTCTGTCCTCTGACCGTTCCCGGCTGTGTTATCACGGAGCGGGTCCCAGCAAGAGCAGAGTGCTGTTGGACACTTCTTCTGTGTGTGTTTTTACTGAGAGGTTGAAAAATGCACCAAAAATGCTTCCTTTTAACGACGGTAAAAGTGAAACTGAAAACAGAAGATAATGGGTCTCTCCCACCTCTGGGGCAGCGTGGATGCTGGAGCCTTTGCCACTGCATGGGGCCCTCAGGGCTCTGGTCTTCGGGGGTGCAGGCTCAGCCCACCTGCTTCATATGGCCAAGCTTCCTATGAGCCAGAGAAGCCGAGGCGGCCAGCTTGGGTGCTGGTGGCAGGGGTGGGCAGGGGCGGGCTTGTATCCTGGGCTTGCGGGGATGTGTTCCCATGGCTCCCTGCCCTCAGGCGTCTCGGCAGCCACTGATCGGGGCCTGGTGTTCTTGCACCTGTGGCCTGGAGGATTCGTGGTGTCCATATGGGTTAGGGGCTGAGAACCTGAGGCTAGAGGAGACTATGGCCCATCAGTCAGACCTGCAGGCCTCCGCCTCTCCAGGTGGGCCCCGGGGCTTCTCTTCCCTGTGGGGAGGGGCGGTGTCCCAGCTGCCGTGGCCTGTAGTCCTCTCAGAAGACCCTTTGGGGACCTCCCGGGACAGTTGCAGGTGTGCTGTGGATTATACCTGGTGACAGGCAGGCTTCCAAGGACCACCGCTTGACTGGGCTGTGGGACACCTTTGCGCCATCCCCTTTGTGCCATCTCCTTTGGGGCAGAGAGGGACGTTTCTGTATTCAGTCTTTGGTCTCCTAGGAAGTCACTGGGAAGGCCCCTTGAGGGTGGGCGGACCCTGGCCACTGTGGGAATTTGTGCAGCTCCTGTGTTGAGGGGACAGTGGCTCTTTCCTGGCAGCCGCCGCCTCTTTTAATGTATTTTGCACAATCACCAGCTTTACTTTCAGCATTAAAAAAACACCTCGTGCTGAAAAAAGTTGCTGAAAGTTGCCCCCTGCTGTATACACGATTTAGAGACTTGGGCCTGACGTCAGTGCCTGCAGTTTGCAAATGCCTCATGGACCAGGCACCCATCTCTGCAGACCTCAGACCCTGGGTTCCCCACGTTGGGTCCCACCTCAAGGCTGGCCTGGGCTTCAGAATGTTCTGGGCTAAGGTCCTTGCAGGGGTGCCGAGGGTGCGCGTCATGGTGGACATCTCCCAGCTGGCCGGAAGAGCCTCACAGGGCGGGAGTTGGCAGGGCTGAGATGGAGAGATCTCAGAACCATAGCTGTCTTAGATTATTTTCTGGTAGCCCAGGTGGAGGCTGGGAGGGTCTGGGCAGCACAGGCCACCTCGAAGCTCCCCTGAGGTTCTGGGGACTCCAGGCAGTGGCCGCAGAGCCTCCCGGGCCGTGTCTGTGGCCTGGTCTGGCCTCTGGGGTGATCCTGCACTGCTGTAGCGCCCGAACTGCTTGTCAGGCCCTGCGGCCATCGCGCCCCCACCAGGCTTCTCGCTGGGTGGCGTCTTGGTTGGTCTGGGTTTGTCCGTGCTGCCCACGTCTTCCTGGACACTGTCACATTTTCACAGGTGACACACAGAACCTCTGTGTGTACTTGCGTCATATGTGCACTCACTGAATGCTTAGGAAAATTAAGAGGGGCGTTTTATCATTCTCCTCTTTCTGAGAATTAAGGACTTGCCTTGTGTTTTAATCCCCTGCCTGGCCCCACTCCATGCGGTGGTGCTCGTGGAGCTGGGGCCTTCATGGCTAGTGAGTGGCCTGTGCATGGCCTGGCTGTGTTGGGGCTGCAGCTGCCAGCACAGCTGCGGGTGCTCCGGTGCTGGGGCCCTCAGGCTGGCGTCACTGGGCAGTCTTGTGAAGGCTGCACTGGTCCTCGTCTTCCCCCAGGTGGCCATTGCTCGGCCGAGCAGTAACTACTCAAAGCCTCTCCACCCAGGCCCTGGGCCGCGTCTGCTCAGCCTGGAGCAGGCTCACTCTGTACCTGGGGTCTGAAGTGCGCTGGGGGCCTGGCTGTGGGGTGTGGGTCGCCAGGCTGGTGGCTGCTGTCTGGAGATGGCTCACACGCGTTGGCAGACCCGTCCCTGGGGCTGTGGGCTGAACGCTGGCAGGGGTGCTGGGCTCCGTCCGTCCACTGCTGATGCAAGCTGGGTGGGCTTCCCCTGCCTTCACCCACTCAGGTGGGACTGGGGATGGAGTCCTTGCTCCTGAGGGGTCCTCGGGCCGGGACAGGACTTTTAACTCCCTCTTGAGACACCCTTCAGAGCCTGAGTGTGCAGGGTCTGAGCCGCTCTGTGATGAGTGTGGGGAGGATGTGGAGCCCTGGGGCAGCTCAGCATGTGGCTCAAGGCCTTCTACTGTAGGTTCTTGCATTTATTTGTTCCCTTGCCAAAAATGAGTATGACACCCCCACCTGGCCGTATTTCCTGCCTTAAAATGACCGAGGTTAAAATGAGACACACAGAGCTTCATTTGGAGCTCAGGGTACATTCCAGTCCAGCAGACACAGAGCGAGTGTCTGACTTGAGTCTGTGGAGGGCAGCAGGGCGCCCGCCTAGTCTGCGCATTCCCTTCTGAGCTGTTCACCGAGGTTGATTTAGCCCCTCTGTTTCAGTCAGTTGTGCTCATTGAGAACAGACGGGAAGCGTTTGAAGCAAGTGGAAAACCCCGCAGTCCAGCCATTCCCTTTGAAACATGTCTCCCAGCCACTCAGGAGGCTGAGGCAGGAGGATCACTTGAGCCCCGGAGGTCGAGGTTGCAGTGAGCTGTGGAGTCCATTGCACTCCATCCTGGGTGACAGAGCAAGACATCGTTTCCAAAAAAAAATTCTACATTAATGCTCTATTTACAAATTTACACAGTTTCCTTTGGAAATAGATTTAAAAATTTTTAAGGATGAGGTAGGCAAGAAAATGGGGTTCTTTTTGGATAAAAAAATTCACACAGCTGAGTGCGGTGGCTCACACCTGTAATCCCAGCACTTTGGGAGGCTGAGACAGGCAGATCATGAGGTCAGGAGATGGAGGCCATCCTGGCTAACACGGTGAAACCCTGTCTCTACTAAAAATACAAAAAATTAGCCGGGCGTGGTGGGCGCCTGTAGTCCCAGCTACTCGGGAGGTTGAGGCAGGAGAGTGGCGTGAACTCGGGAGGCAGAGGTTGCAGTGAGCTGAGATCGCGCCACTACACTCCAGCCTGGGCGACACAGCGAGACTCTGTCTCAAAAAAAAAAAAATTCACACACTGCTTCAGCCCTCACAGCCAGAGGCTGCCCTGGCCGGAGCATCATCCCCCTGTTGTGACTCCCGTGGGGACCTCGTGGGGGGGAACCTAGGGCAGATGTGTTGTTTCCTGTTGACTGACATAAAGTCAGGCCTTTTTAGGGGGAAAATACTGAGATTTGCCTTATTTTTCAAATGTGGAGATGATGGAACTGTAAACTGTGTTTTGTGTGTAGTACGTGAATGCTAGTGATCGCGGCTTCATGGTGAGTGAGGCCGGACACACTCAGACACGGCGGCCCCAGAGTCTCTGTTTTAAAGTGTTTCGTCAGCATTTTTGACTTCATGTTAACACTTGTCTTTTGAACCAAGGTTTTTTTTTGACTTCATGTTAACACTTGTCTTTTGAACCAAGGTTTTTTCTTTTTAAAACCTGATTTCCTGTTCCCTGGAACTCTGCTCCTGTGAACACGATTTTGTGTCTTTGGTGACCCCTTCAGCCTGGTGAAGGGTCCGTCCAGATGCGGCGTGTGCCCACGTGGACAGGCCACCCCCGTGTTTGCACTCACAGGCTGCGCATCTGCTCCTGTGGCAGGCCCACGGCACCCTCTCTGCCTTCACGGAGCCTGTTTAAAGACCTGGCCTTGTCAAGAGGAGCATCTTCACGGTGCTCAGCAAACGACTGTGATCAGAGCTGACCGCAGTTTGTTACATTGATTTCATGTAACGAGTAACTTTGGTGTCTGCTTACTGTGAGGACTGGACTCTGGGAGTGACAAGGAAGATGCTGTCTTACCTGTCTGTGAAGCGTTCCTTGTGAGATGTGTTCCAAGTGTCACGTCGTTGAGTCTTGCTTGGGCACGCCCTCGTTGCACTGAGCTCAGGGCTGGCCTGCCTGTGTTCCAGGTCTCACCAACGGCTTTGGGGGTACGAGGAGTGAACAGGAGCCAGGCGGCGGCCTGGGGAGGAAAGCCACACCCCGACGACGCTGCGCCTCCGAGTCCAGCATCTCCTCCAGCAACAGCCCGCTCTGCGACTCGAGGTGGGCTCCGCGGCCCCGCACTTCCTGCCACGCAGCCCCCGGCACCACCCGCCCTGCCTGGCCGTCTTGGAGACCAGGACATTCCAGCTCCCATCTTAGTGCCCTCTGAAAAATTCTGGCCCGGGATTCATGTGTGCTCTGCCCTTGTGGGTGGTTTCCCGTGCTGTGTGTTAATCTGCTTTGTAGAATTCAAGCAGAAGTAGGAAAAACACTCCGTGAAGTAGGAACACAATTTTAGAAACTGCAATTAAGTTTATACTTGATCTTTTCCTCCCAGAATCTGGCAGTGAGCACAGCCCTGTGAAGGCCACATTGGCCTCCTGAGTCCCCCCTGCCACAGGCTCACTCGCTCCAGACCTGTGCACCCACAGGCCTGCCTGGCTGTGGGGGTGTCAGGCAGGACGCATGGCCAGCTTGGTGGCGGGCAGCCCACGGGACGAAACCTGAGTGAGGCTGAAGCCAGGGGGTGGGACACCTGACTCCCTCTGCTCTTCCTCCCGAAGCTTTAGTGCGCCCAAATGTGGGCGGGGCAAACCGGCTCTTGTGCGAAGGCACACGCTGGAGGACCGCAGTGAGCTGATCTCCTGCATCGAGAACGGGAACTACGCCAAGGCGGCCAGGATCGCAGCCGGTGAGTCACCCGGACCCGCCTCTCTGGCTCTCCACACCTCCCGGTTAGCGTCTTAGGGCTCGACTGCTGCGGACTGGACTCTGGCTCAGGGAGCACGGTGCCCTGTGTGGAGCCCCACCCTGGCCAACCTCCTGGGGAGGGGTTCATCACACACCGAGGGGCTCCGGGCTGCAGCCCTGCTGGGGTGCCTGTGGAGGTGGCACCTCCTCCATCCTGCCTTCGTTTCCCTGTGGAACGTCCAGCTCTGTGTGGCTCCTGGCTGCTGGGCACTGTCAAGGCTGTCTGGGGTTGTTTAGGTTCAGTGGTCATTTGTGGCTGCACAGGGGACTGACTGCAGGGTGGGTGCCCCCAACTTCAGGCCCCTGGGAGAGGGGGAGGCCCTGGGGTTTGGGGTTGGCACGGCCCTCACTGTGGAAGGCAGCCATGCTGTGAGGGAGCATCAGGACGGAGACACCCCCCCCCCCCCGGTGGGAGGGACAGCAGGGAGCTGGTCTGGTGGAGGGGGAGCCAGGACTTTGGTTTTGGATTTGGGGTGTCAGCTGCATAAATGAGGCAGGAGCACGCTGGGAGCCCCGTCCTTGGGGCAAGGAGGGCTCAGAAGGGACTGTGCTGGGCACCTGGAGTCAGAGCCTTCCAGCACGGAGGGCAGGAGATTCTCTGGGTCCATGGGAGGCTGGTGGGCCCCCAGGTGGGCTGCAGGGATGGCGGGGGATGCAGGGGCCTGGACTCCACAAGAGAGGCAGTGGTGCTGCCGGGGGTGGGTGAGAAAGGCCTAGGAACTGGGCTGTGCTCCGGAGACCCCAGCCTGTTGCTGTGTACCTTTTGTGGGGGGGGCAGGGCATGCCCCCTCTGTCCTGCTGACGCCGTGCCTCTGTCCGCAGAAGTTGGCCAGAACAGCATGTGGATCTCCACTGATGCTGCCGCCTCAGTGCTGGAGCCCCTGAAGGTGGTGTGGGCCAAGTGCAGCGGCTACCCCTCCTACCCGGCCCTGGTGAGGACGGCTCTCATGGTGCCCAGGGCCCCAGCACCTGCGGGTCCCGAGGAGGCTCATAGCTGAGGGGCGGGGGTGGTCCAAGGAGGCTCACTGCTGCGGGGGGTGGGGGTGGTGCAGTGACAGGTGCAGTCGTCAATGGGTGTGAGCCTCACAGTGACCTCAGTGGGTCCTTCTTGTGCAGATCATTGACCCCAAGATGCCGCGTGTGCCTGGCCACCACAATGGCGTCACCATCCCGGCCCCACCCCTAGACGTGCTGAAGATTGGGGAGCACATGCAGACCAAGTCTGACGAGAAGCTGTTCCTCGTTCTCTTTTTTGATAATAAGAGAAGTTGGTGAGTCAAGAGGCCTTAGACTTCGGGGATCGGCTGGGGTGGTTGTGTGGGGGCCATGGGCTTGGTGACCTGAGTGTCCCTGTGGTGAGCAGCCTCTTTATCTGCTGGGCCCTGGCACAGCTAAAGTCAGAGGTAGGTGCTCTGCTGTTTGCCTGGTGGAGAAGGGCACTGCCCAGCACCCCCACTGGGACTGTGGGATGGGCACTGAGCACAGGGTCTGTCTCTGTCTGATGGCTTCCTTTCCCTCTCACCTGAGCCCCATTGGCCCGGGCTATCTCTTCTCTATTCCTTACCCGTGTCCACTGTAGTGTTGGGGGTCCCATTGCTGGGCTCTTGGACCCCTGTGCTGCAGGACACCGCCCCCGCCCGGGCCTGGCCTCTGGCCCTGTGCTTAGAGCCTTCCGTCCCGGCGTCACCCAGCTCTGCTCAGACGTCCACACCATCACAGGAGGCTCCCCCTGTGCCCTGGCCTGCTTTTTCGCACAATGCCTGGGACTCTGATGTGCCAGGGTTCAGACCCCAAGACCCTTCTGTGTAGGACACGCTAGCAGCACATGCCTCTGGGAGGAGATGTAGCCCCAGCTGTGCCCTGCGCACGTGGCCCAGGCAGGTGCTTCCTGGTTCCCCGTGGAGCTGGCTGCTCTGGGGACCTGGCGCAGAGGCTCGGGGCCACCTGCGTGTGGTGTGTGTGCCTGGAGCGTGGCTGGCAGCACGGGCATCCCTCCCGTCTTTCTCCTCATCGCCCGACCTCTGCCTCTCTGGCCACATGGCCATTGCTCCTTGTCAGGCCCTGAGCGAGGCCCACACCTTGTCCATCCAAGGGCCCCTTTGATGGGGTCTCCCCAGCCACCGGCCCCTGCTCCAGGGCCCACCCTGGCTCTGGGCTTCGTGTGTGCATGTCTTGTCACTCAGCAGGCACTGGGAAACGTTTTGGAGGTGGAGGAGGAGGTGATGGTTTTTATGCCTTACTCAGCTCCCCATATCCCCAGGCCGGGGAGGGAGGGAGGGATGCACCCCTGGCCTCGGGCCTGTCCCTACACAGGGCCCAGCTGTCTTGGTAGTGCTGAGCAGGGTCCCTTTCTATCAGAGGGCAGTGGGTGTGTGAGATGATTACATGGAGCATGTTGAAGCACCAGGTGCAAGCAATGATTTCCCCATGTTTTTCCTTTTAAAAAGGCAGTGGCTTCCTAAGTCCAAAATGGTTCCCCTTGGTATTGACGAAACTATAGACAAGTTAAAGATGATGGAAGGGAGGAACTCCAGCATCCGGAAGGCCGTGCGGATCGCTTTTGACCGCGCTATGAACCACCTGAGCCGCGTCCACGGGGAGCCGACCAGCGACCTCAGTGACATTGACTGACGGCCCGGCTGCCAGCGCGGGTCTTGTCCATAGTGTTGATAAGCTGTACATGTTTGTATATTGTTCAGAACTTAACTTATTCTGATTTTTAGTTGTAGCTCTTTAATTCTTTTTCCCCAGGGAGGGGGGAGTTTTATTTCCAAGTTTTCTAGGAACCCATCTCCGTCTGGGCGCTGTGAGTGGGGTGGGCGCGTCCGGGCAGCACAGTGCGTCTGTCACACGACCCCGGGCCGTGCTGCTGGCGTCACTTTCTTTGACATGTAGCTTTTTCTTAAAGACTTTTGAATGTTTAATAATTTTGTAAATCATCCTCTTTACACAGAGTACCACTTATTTAATAAGACGGGATGTAAATTTACAATGACAAATGTGTATTTTAAGAGAGAAAAGGACATTATTTTGAATGGTACTTTGTGGAAAGGGGGAGAATAAAGTTGTGCTGTGTACATCACTTGCAGATCACCAAAAACACCCCGCGCCCGTCGTCCCGCCCGCCTCAACCCGCAGGTGTGCCTCCCAGCGGATTATTTATTGTAGAAAGTGTATTCATTTGCTTTATAATGAAAAATACATTTGCAAAGGTATATTGATATGCATTTTTATACAGGCACATAAAAATTCAACTCGGCTTGGGAGCAGAATGCATTGCATTGTATAAATGACTCTGGCCTGTGTGTACTTTGATTTTATAACTTGTAATCTTTTGTTTACAATGAGGGGCTTTCTGTAACTTGTTTTAATTTAGAACACTTTGGTAGCAATAGAAACTTTGGATACATTTTTGTATGGTACATGTGATGTATATAGAATTAGTACTTTATTTTTATTTTTAAGAGGTAAAGCATTATGTTGGGGAAAGTAGGGTGGGTTTCCAAATTTGCATTTTTTATATTAAAAATAAAGTCAAGATTTGGACGGTGTGGCCATTTTATTCCTACAGCCCTAGACGGCTGGGTGAGCCCCGAGGACAGGTGGGGTGCTGACTGCAAGGGGCGGAGACACGCCTTTATCTTAAAAATTGTCATGGGATGGCATTATTTATTATTTCACCTGATCATATTTTATTTTAAAATTTTAATTACATAAAAGTTTTAAATGCTTTTTAAGCCTACACCGTTTGTAACATCTCCATAGAAACTTGGAAATAAAGTCTTCCTTAGATAGTTTCTGTCCTGCATCTGGCAGGTGCTTCCTATCTATTGTGGCTCTCCTTCCCACAGCCAGCCCCGCCCGGCAGGCCCCTCCCCACCGCCAGCAGCTGGTGGCCCCCAGGATCACCCACCGCCCACGCAGAAGGGAAGCGGGTGCAGGAGCCAGGTGGAGCCCAGGAGCACTCAGGGCTGCTGAGAGGCCCAGCTAAGGGCGGGTGCAGTTTGTGCCCCTTCTCTTTCCCACCCACAGCCTCATGGTGCTGTCGAGCGGAATCTGGTTTCTAAGCATGGGTCTGAGTGGAGGGAGATGCTGAAGCTTTGAGCTTTTTGTTTCTGGTTTAACCTTGGTGGATTTTCACCCTCTGGGCATCATGTCTTGTCCAGGGGAGGGGCTGGGGAGGGCCTGGAGCTGTAGGGACAGAGAGCTGAGGTGGCGGCGGGGGTGGGGTGGGGGCCGGTACTGCCTGGGCTGACCACATAATACGTGGTCAACTGCAGATCAATTTTTTTTTTTTTTTTTTTTTTGAGACAGTCTTTCTCTGCTGCCCAGGCTGGAGTGCAATGGCTCGATAGCTCACTGCCACCTCCGCCTCCTGGGTTCAAGTGATTTTCCTGCCTCAGCTTCCGGAGTAGCTGGGACTGCAGATGCCTGCCACCACGGCTGGCTAATTTTTGTATTTTTATTGGCAATGGGGTTTTGCTATGTTCCCCAGGCTGGCCCCAAACTCCTGCCCTCAAGTGATCCACCTGCCTCAGCCTCCCAAAGTGCTGGGATTACAGGCTTGAACCACTGCACCTGGCCAGCTGCATGTTATTACTTAGACATAAAATGCAAAATAAGATGATGTAAACACAAAGGTGTGAAATAGGATTGGCACCTGCTGAGCGCGCCTGGCCTGGAGCATCGCCCCTCTGCAAAAGCAGGGCTCAGCATGCGTTCTCTGGTCCTTGCTCTTACAGGGGGGTGAGCTGCTGTGTGTCTTCCAGCCACTTTCTGGGCTGCTCAGAGGCCTCTCACAGGTTTTCTGGGTTGCTGCCACTTGCAGGGGTGCTGAGGCGGAGCTCCTCCCATGCGGGGCGTGTCCAGGCGCCCTCTGAGGACTTGGCAGGTACAGGTGGGAGTGCGGGTCTCTGGGCTGCTGTGGGGGCTGGGCAGACTCCTGGAAGACCTCTCTGTGTCTGGCTGAAAGCGCAGCCCGAGGGGAGGTTCCCAGGGAGGCGGTTGTGCGGGGGAGGGGGGGAAGGGGGGTACCGAGGAGCCGTGGGGGAGGGGGGGCTCCCTGAAGGCCCAGGAACTTCCCTAAACAAGGTACCGCGTTCTGGATGGGGTGGGGTCGCTGTTTTTTTCTCAAAACCTGCAATGACCCCATGCTCGGAGGACTGGCCTCCGCGCCCTGCTCCAATGCAGCCCCAGGGCCCTGTCCTTGCAGAACCGGGGCCTTGGGCTGGACACTGGGGGCTTCGCGGAGCCGGGCCTGGCGGGGCCAGCGGAGCAAAGGCTGGGCAGTCCCGGGGTAGCGCTCATCAAAGCTGGGCGCTGCTCCCAGAGCCGAGGTGCAGAACCAGAGGCTGGTTCCGCAGCGCTAACGAGAGAAGAGGAAGCGCGCTGTGTAGACGGCTCTCATCCTGTTGGGTGACCCCTTTCTCAACTCCGTGGACGGGGCTCAGGGGTTCGCAGCGGCTCAGATGCAGATCCCGGACTCGCCCACCGTCCGGTCTTGCGCTCTCCAGGGTGTCTCTCCCAGGGCGCGCCTGGCCACGGTCCTCAGTCCTCCAGGCGGTGCACTCCGCTTCAGTGTGGGGAGGGTGGGCGTGTAGGTTCGGGAAGTTGGTGCCTCTTGGCTTTTCGGGAGGAGGAGGGAGCAAGAGGTCCCCTACCTTTCCCACCAAACCAGAGGCTTTGACATCTCCCTGAGCCCATGGGCCTGGCACCCACCTCATGAACAGATCCATTCTGGCCCAAGACCACCAGGACCAGAGCTGGCTGGGGCTGGGGAGGTGCCCACACGACCCGCACCCCACTGACTTCCCCGCAGCCTCCCCACCTGGCTAGAAACTTGAGCCTTCCCAGCCCCCAGAGGAGCACGTCGGGGTGGGCAGCTGAGACCCAGAACACTCAGGGCACGAAGCCGCCATGTTTGGGAACCAAGTTCACAGTGTGGCCTCCTGTTCTGACACCACTCGGCCCTGCCTTGGCTGAAAAACCCTTGGCAGTAGGTTAAAAAGAATGAGGAGGAACTTAGTACACTGATGTGAAAAGGCCTTTAAAATAGAGTGCAGAGCAATTCACTTTCCCTGGGTTCCTGGGCTGTGCCCTAGTGAAGCTGACCTGCTGTGGGGGTGCCCACTGAGTCATGCTCACCTCCCTGGGTTGACTGGCTGGTGGGGGTCTGGAGTCTACACGATGACTGGCTGGTGGGGGTCTTGGGTGCAGGCAAGGGGCTCTGTATCCAGCGTGGGATCCCAGCTTCCCGCTCAGGTGTGTCCAGCTGGCCTTGTCCCCTGCACCTGCTCCTCCTGGGTACAGCTCCCCACCCAACTGTGCAGGGTTGGCATCCGACGCCCTCACATGGAGTCCGGCTCCTCCTTCCCTAAACCCAGCACTGTTTGCTTCTGGAATTGGCTCCAAGTTAAGCTGCTCCGTCCTAGCTTGGGGCGTGAGCAGTTTGGAGAAAGTCGATCTGTTTTTCCCGTTTCTGAGGCTGTCGTGGGCCTTGTCAGCGGGAGGGTGGGCTGTTCAGAGAGGCTGGGATGATTCCAAAGTGTCCTGCGTGGATAGTTCATGAAATTATGATTCACTTACAATGTTCTGCTCACCGACTCTTAATGCAGCTGTACCTTATCTCATTACAGTGTTTCTCCTGTTGCAAATGAAACACATCTCTTGTTGGTCCCTCGCCCGAGTTTTATTTATTTATTTATTTATTTTTTGTTGAGACAGAGTCTTGCTCTGTCGCCCGGGCTGGAGTGCAGTGGCCGGATCTCAGCTCACTGCAAGCTCCGCCTCCCAGGTTTACGCCATTCTCCTGCCTCAGCCTCCGGAGTAGCTGGGACTACAGGCGCCCGCCACCTTGCCCGGCTAGTTTTTTGTATTTTTAGTAGAGACGGGGTTTCACCGTGTTAGCCAGGATGGTCTCGATCTCCTGACCTCGTGATCCGCCCGTCTCAGCCTCCCAAAGTGCTGGGATTACAGGCTTGAGCCACCGCGCCCGGCTCGCCCGAGTTTTAACATCAGCCCGGCTGTGGGGACTCCCACCCTGAAGCACCAAGACCCTCCAGGGCCCCCCTGCCTCCTCTGACTCCCCACCCCCTCCTGTTGTACAGGTGAGGACAGCCAGGTTCTGGGGCTCAGCAACCCCCACGGGAGAGCCAGGTGGGGGTGGGAAGTAGAGCCCAGGGTGGGTTAACCAACCCCCACCTTGGAGGATCAATAGGTGGCAAATGCCCCTACATGTGGCGCCTGCTGGTTTGTGGAGCTCAGTTGTTACTATCACCTAGAATTAAAAGCAAATGAAAAAAACATTGAGGAGATGGCTAGTTCCAAGATGGCAGCACAGAAGCCAGCTGGCTTCACTCTCTGCCACAGAAAATCCAAGACAAATATTCAGCACCAAGATTATCTCCAGCAACATCCCAGAACTCAGATACGAAGACAGACAGTTCCCAGGGCCACAGAGAAGTGAATAAACTCTGAGCAAGCAGTAAGGGAACTGGAATTCTGTATCTATGATGTCCGTTTTCCCCAGTCTACCTGCACCAAGCATGGGCAAATCTCCCCTGACTCACGGCTTCTGCACTGGAAAAATGAGATTAAGGTGGACTACCAGCTTCCCTGCTATCTTGGGCTCCCTGGCAGGAGACTTGTTCTCCTTCAAACCAAGGGAAGCATTCAGAATGCTTAAAGGAGAAATATCCCTAAGGCCAGCCAGAGACAAAGGGAAGAGGTGGGACTAGCATCTCCAGCCCTAAAAGCTGCCCTGTAATGCAGCCAAAGGAGGCACCAAGTCAGGCTGTTGAGCTACATGGCAGGAGGCACAGTCCGTAGGTTCCCCGGGCAGACCTCCGGCCAGTCTTCCCACACTGCCGGGGTATCCCCCTGTGGGACCTCCCCGATTTGGGACGGGAAGCCTCACTCTGAGCCTTTGTTGGAGCTGAGGAAAACCTGGGCTTATGTTGCCCTCTAGTGCTGAAGAAGGAGGCAGCAACCTAGCAGAAAAAAAAATTCAACAGGTACATCGCAAAGAATCTCTAAGCAAACATATCCAGTAAAAACCAAAACAAGCCAGACCAAGAAGACTGGAATAAATAACTAATCCTTCAATGCAAAGACATAGATGTGCGTTCACAAGAAACAAGCAAATGGGGAGCTATGAACCACTTAACGGGACAAAGCGCCTCATCCCTAATGAGATGGCCACATGTGAGCCTCTGATCAAGAATCCAAAATAGCAGTTGTGGGGAAACTCAGTGATCTCCAAGACAACCCAGAAAATCAATTCAGAGACTTGTCAGAGAATTTTAACAAAGATATTGAAATTAAAAAATCAAACAGAAATATTGGAACTGAGAAAAACATCTGCTGAACTGGAAAATTGATAGAGGCTCTCAACCACAGAATGGGTCAAGCAGAGGAAAGAATCAATGAGCTCAAAGACAGGCTACTGGAAAATACACAGTCAGGGCCGGGCATGGTGGCTCACGCCTGTAATCCCAGCAGTTTGGGAGGCCAAGGCGGGTGGATCACGAGGTCAGGAGTTCAAGACCAGCCTGGCCAACATAATGAAACTCTGTCTCTACTAAAAATACAAAAATTAGCTGGGCATGGTGCCATGTGCTTGTGGTCCTAGCTATTTGGGAGGCTGAGTGGGGAGGAGCACCTGAGCCCAGGAGGTCGAGGCTGCAGGTAGCCATGATTGTACCGCTGCACTCCAGCTTGTGTGACAGAGTGAGTCCCTGTCTCTTTGTATCTATCTATCATCTATCTATCTGTCTAGATAGATAAAGAGATACACTTTATATATATAAAGATAGAAAGACTTCAAGTAAACAACCTAACAGTGTGCCTCGAAGAAATTGAAAAGCAAGAATGAACCAAACCCCAAATTAATAGAAGGAAGGAAATCATAAAGATTGGAATAGAACTAAACAAAATAGAGACTAGAAAACAAGACAAAGAATCAACAAAACAAAAAGTTAGTTTTTGAAAAGATAAACAAAATTGACCAACCTTTAATTAGAATAAAAAATAAAAATAAAAGAAAGGCAAGACCTTGCAGAGGTCGGGGCTGCATGCCCACACCTGCCTGAGGCGGCTGCGCCAGCCTCCCGCTCTGGCTCTTGGTGGACCCGTGGCACTCTTGCTTTGATGTCCATTTGGCCACAGGGCTGGTCAATGGAGCTGGAAGGCCCCTGTCCAGCAGTCCGGTTGGTTTGGTTCCCATGCCCACTATGGACTCAGGTCCAGCTCTTCCCTGAGGGCCTGGGGTCCCCATGCACCCTGCCCTGGGTGTGCTGCTGTGGGGGTGGCTGCAGGCCACGGGCCCCCTGGACTCCTCCCCATCCCGCTCCCATTTGGCTTGGCTGAGCCGGGTGGTCATTTCCTCCCAACCCTGCCTCAGATGCAGCTGGCACAGGCCCACCTGCCATGGGGTGGCCTCACTCCCCACAGGGGCCGTCATGAGGGAAGGCCCTGGGCAGGGTGCTGTCCTTTTCTGTTTTCAGGTACTGGAGGTTGGAAACAGGCCTGGGGATAGGAAGGTCAGGGCAGGCCAGGGCCAAGGGCTCAGATGATGCAGTCAGGCTGTGGGGCTGAGCCAGGGGCTCGTGGGGAGCTGCCTTCCTGGGCTTCTTCCCACCCTGACATGATTAGCTGGGGCCAGAATGAGGTGAATGGTGGCTGATGGATGCGGCTGGGCCATGATAGCAGCTTCCTGGTAATTCTTGGCCCTGTGTGGGAAACACTGACACAGATAATGTGGAACCTGCACCAGGCCTGTGGGTGGCACCCGCAAGGTGGGGGGGGGCTTTGGAGTTCATTGCCAAGGAGGGTGGCAGCAGCTGAAAGAGGTGGCCCCCAGCCCTGTGGCCCCCCAGCTCCTGCCTCTAAGAACCCAGGCATGGCCAGGACGCAAGGTCAGAGTGGCCGAGGTGGTCCTCTCTGCCTTCCTCCCTCTCCTCCTCCTTCACTCATCCTGCAAGTGTCCTGAGCCCCAGCAATGCCCCAGTGCCTCCCGCCCAGTGGCCTGTCCCTGCCTGGGTGGGGGCCTGCCAGGTGGACACAGGTCTGAGGCGCCAGCTGGAGGCAGGCTTCTCCCAGCTCCTCCATTCAGCAGGAAAAGTCAACAGTCGGGTTTGGTGTCAACCCAGGGACTGAATTTCTGGCCTCTAAGCCATTGGTTTCATGAATAAATAAGTGTCGTAAGAATCAACATTCATGTCTTTACATATATATATATTTTTTTTTTTTGAGACGGAGTCTCGCTCTGTCACCCAGGCTGGAGTGCAGTGGCCGGATCTCAGTTCACTGCAAGCTCCGCCTCCCGGGTTCACGCCATTCTCCTGCCTCAGCCTCCCGAGTAGCTGGGACTACAGGTGCCCGTCACCACGCCTGGCTAATTTTATGTATTTTTAGTAGATACGGAGTTTCACTGAGTTAGCCAGGATGGTCTCGATCTCCTGACCTCGCGATCCACCCACCTCAGCCTCCCAAAATGCTGGGATTACAGGTGTGAGCCACCATGCCCGGCCATCTCTACTTATATTTTTAACTCGTGGAGAGCATTTACTCGACAACTACGTTGTAGTGAGGATGTGAGTTAAGGACGAGTACGGCTTGGCATCTGCCCCTCTCGGCCGGGGCTGTGGTGGGTGACCCGGGAGCTGGGCGGAGCCGGTGAAGGCAGAGCCCATCTGCACCCACTGCCTGGGCTGACGACTCCTCCCCGGGCTCCCTCGAGCACCACCCGTGTGAGCAGCTCCGCACCGGCCTGTGAACTTTTCATCGGGTTCCCTGGAGCAGCGGGGCCCTTGGGGTTACAAATCTTCCGAACCCGGCGTGAGCACCGGCTTCCCGCGCAGGCATCACACCGTGTGCCCTGTTGGCTGCGGCCTGTCACAGCGGCCGTCCTTACAGTGACAGTCAATTCATTTTGATTGATAGACAGCAGATGCTTCAACTTTCTTCCCTGCCCCGTGTTCAGAAGGGTTCAGCAGCTCTCTGCTGCCTGTGCGAATATTAATCAGTGCCCCTGACTCTGGGAGCTGGGCTTCTTGGGTGGGGTGCCCAGGCTGGGGCTGGTGGGGACGCCAGCAGGTTCCCCTCACTCTGCTCATAGCCCTGCACGGAGAGCCCCTGGCACACCTGGGGGATGCCCAGCCTCAGGCCCAGGGGTGCTCAGCCGCCGTGCTCACTGAGAGGTGGGACCCAGAAGAGGCCTGTGAGGGCCCTTGGGGTGCTGGGGTCCAGGTGCTTTGACCTTCCTCTGGCAAAGGTGATGCTCAGCCCAGAGAAGAGCAGGCCTGGGACCCAGGCTGGGGAGAGGCGGCAGCTCGTGGGGTGCAGCAGCAGGAGCCAGACCCCAGGGCTGCACAGAGAGGCTGGGGCTGGGCCAACGGACTCCACGGACTCTTCCCAGTTTAGCAAGGACCAGGCCCTCCTCCTAGCTGACCAGGTCTGCGTCCTTCCAGCCTTACTGAGAGATCATTGGCATGAGAAATTTCACCCATCTAAGGCACACAACTCGGTGGTTTTTAGTACATTCTCAGAGCTGTGTAACCATCATCACAGTTCATTTTGGAATCTTTCAATCACCTTCAAAGGACACCCGTCCCATCAGCAGTCCCTCCTCCTTCCTCTTCCCCCGGCCCCTGGGCAACACTGTCGACTTTGAGTGTGTGGAGCTGCCCGTTCTGGACGGCTCCTGTGGGAGGAATCGCACCATACTGGTCCTCTCGTGTGGGGCTTCCCGCACCTGGTGCAATGGTTTAAAGCGCGTTGGCTGGATCAGGTGTCAGAGCTTCACTGAACAACACTGCGTTGCATGGGGCTTCCAGGGTTTGCTTATCCATTCGTCAGCAGATGAACCCTTGGGCTGTTTACACTTTGGGGATTGTGAATAGCGCTGCTGTGAAGATTTGTGTACAAGTTTGCTTTTCCCACACGGTTTAATTTTTTATTCACCTGCATAGCTTGGCACTTTCATGTTATCGCAGATAGAGTGACCTCACTGTTTTTATTTTTTATTTTAAAAATTAAATTAAATTATTATTATTATTTTGAGACAGAGTCTTATTCTGTCGCTCAGGCTGGAGTGCAACAGCACAATCTCAGCTCACTGCAACCTCTGCCTCCTGGGTTCAAGCGAGTCCCCTGCCTTAGCCTCCCGAGTAGCTGGGATTACAGGCGCCACCACCGCACCCGGCTAATTATTGCATTTTAATAGAGACGGGGTTTCACCATGTTGGCCAGGCTGGTCTCGAACTCCTGACGTCAAGTGATCCGCCTGCCTCAGCCTCCTAAAGTGCTGGGATTACAGGCATGAGCCACTGCGCCTGGCCACCTCATTGTTTTTAAATGTGGCATAGTTTTCCACTGGTTGAACGTCACCTAGTCTGTTTAGTTAAGCTCTTTCTGATGGCCATTTGGGTTAGTTCCCATCTGAATTTGTCATCAACAATGTTACTATAAATGAGCTGTATATTCTGGAGGACAGTTTGAAAAGGCCTGGCTGTTTTTTCTTAACTAGATTGTAAGATAGACTTATTCAACCTGAAGGTGTGGGCTGATGTCGCTTGCAACCAAGGGGAGCTTCAGGGCCCAGACGAGCTTAGACTACCAGCCATTCAGAATCTACATTTTAAAAGAAAACTGAACTGAAGAAGCTGTGTTTAAATGTGAAATTGAGTTTATAAAATTTGGGTAGTTATTGGGGTCTCCTTAAAGATTTGGCTGGAATGTGTAGACAATGTTTGGATCCTGATGTGATCCAATATATGAGACGACTGGGGAAATCTGACCATTGACAAGATATCTGATGACAGGAACAATTATTTAATAAACGTGCTAGGTTTGCTAGTGATATTGTGGTTATCTTTGTTTAGAACGCTTCTATTTTAGAGATATATTCTAAAATATGGGAGGGTAACATCATATGAAGTCTGGAGCTGGCTGTTGAATCATTCACCTGGGAGAACAAAATTGTGTGTGGGTGTGTACAGATGTGAGAGTGTGTGGGTACAGACGATTTTTTTTTTTTGAGATGGAGTTTCACTTTTGCTGCCCAGGCTGGAGTGCAGTGGCGCGATCTTGGCTCACTGCAACCTCCATCTTCTGGGTTCAAGCGATGCTCCTGTCTCAGCCTCCTGAGTAGCTGGGATTACAGGCATGTGCTGCCACACTAGGCTAATTTTTGTGTTTATAGTAGAGATGGGGTTTCACCATGTTGGCCAGGCTGTTCTCAAACTGCTGACCTCAGGTGATCTGCCTGTCTTGGCCTCCCAAAGTGCTGGGATTACAGGCGTGAGCCACTGTGCCCAGCCCTGTTTAACATTTTAAGGAGCTGCTGGACTGATTTCCAAAGCAATTGCATCATTTTACATTCCCACCAGCAATTTACGAGGTTCCAATTTCCCCACATCTCCACAAACACTTGCAATTTTCTGTTTTTTCCTGTGTCTTTTGAGATGATCACGTGGTCTGTCCCTTTATTCTATTAGTGTATTGCATTAATTGGTTTCTGGATGTTAAGCCAAACTTGCATTCCTAGGATACATTCTTTTTTGGTTTTAGGATATAATCCTCTTATACATTGCTGAATTCTGTATTTTGTTGAGGATATTTGTATCTGTATTCAGAAGGGATATTGGTCTGCAGTTTTCTTGTGATATCTTTGGTTTTGGTTTCAGGGTAATACTGGCCTCAGAATTAGTTGGGAAACATGTTAGTCCAGTTTGCACGGCCATAAAGAATGACTTGAGGCTGGGTAATTTATAATGAAAAGAGGTTTGTTTGGCTTCTGGTTCTGCAGGCTACACAGGAAGAATAATGCTGGCATCTGCTTCTGGTGAGGGCCTCAGGAATAATGAGTGAATTCTCCTCACTCATTACCGTAAGCCATTCTTGAGGGGATCCAGCCCTGTGACCCAAACGCCTCGCACCAGGCCTAACCTCCAGCATTGGAGATCTTATTTTAACATGAGATTTGGAGGGGACAAGATGTCCGAAGCATATCTAGAAGTCTTACCTTCTCCTCCATTATTTTGAAAAAATATTTGAAGGATTAGCATTTCTTCTTTTTTTTTTTTTTTTTTTTTGAGGCGGAGTCTCGCTCTGTCGCCCGGACTGGAGTGCAGTGGCCGGATCTCAGCTCACTGCAAGCTCCGCCTCCCGGGTTCACGCCATTCTCCTGCCTCAGCCTCCCGAGTAGCTGGGACTACAGGCGCCCGCCACCTCGCCCGGCTAGTTTTTGTATTTTTAGTAGAGACGGGGTTTCACCGTGTTAGCCAGGATGGTCTCGATCTCCTGAACTCGTGATCCGCCCGTCTCGGCCTCCCAAAGTGCTGGGATTACAGGCTTGAGCCACTGCGCCCGGCCAGCATTTCTTCTTATTTAAATGTTTGGTAGAGCCTTTCCCTGCCCAGCGCTGCTGGGCCTGCAGGTCTCTGTCGAACCACAGACATGGGTGTCTGTTCCACAGGATGGAGTTTGTTAAAGTTAAGAATAAGGCTGACTTTAAGAGATACCAAGTGAAATTTGGAAGATGAGGAGAGGTAAAACTGGTCCCTATGCTCAGAAACGCTTGGTGATACAGGATAAAAGTAAATACAACACACCCAAATACAGGACGATAGTTTGTGTAACAAACAGAGATATCATTTGTCAGATTGCTTATGCCCGTATCAAGGGGGATATGATAGTCTGCGTAGCATATGCCCACGAACTGCTGAAATATGGTGTGAAGGTTGGCCTGACAAATGACACTGCAGCATATTGTCCTGGCCTGCTGCTGGCTCACAGGCTTCTCAATAGGTTTGGCCTGGACAAGATCTAACAAGGCCAAGTGGAAGTGACTGGCGATGAATACAACGTGGAAGGCATAGATGGTCAGCCAGATGCCTTTACCTGCTCTTTGGATGCAGGCCTCACCAGAACTACCACTGGCAATGAAGTTTTTGGTGCCCTAAAGGGAGCTGTGGATGGAGGCTGGTCTATCCTTCACAGTACCAAACAATTCCCTGGTCATGATTCTGAAAGCAAATAATTGAATGCAGAAGTACAATGGAAGCACATCATAGGCCAGAATATTTCAGATTACATGTGCTACATAATGGAGGAAGATGAAGATGCTTACAAGAAACAGTTCTCTCAATACATAAAGAACAGGGTAGGCCAGGCGCAGTGGCTCAGACCTGTAATCTCAGCATTTTCGGAGGTCGAGGCAGAGTGATCACTTGAGGTCAGGAGTTTGCAACCAGCTGGTCAACATGGTGAAACCTCATCTCTACTAAAAATACAAATAGTAGCTGGATGTGGTGGTGGGTACCTGTGATCCCAGCTACTTGGGAGGCTGAGGCAGGAGAATCACTTGAACCTGGGAGGTGGAGGTTGCAGTGAGCTGAGATCATGCCTCTGCACTCCAGCCTGAATGACAGAGTGAGACTCCACCAAAAAAAAAAGAAAAAAAGCATAACTCCAGACATGATGGAGGAGATGTATAAGACAGCTCATGCCGTGGCCGGGTGCGGTGGCTCATGCCTGTAATCCCAGCATCTCAAGAGGCTGAGGCAGGAGGGTTGCTTGAACCTGGGAGGTGGAGGTTTTGCAGTGAGCCAAGACTGCACCACAGCACTCCAGCCTGGTGACAGAGTGAGACTGCATCTCAGAAAAAAAAAAAAAAAAAAAAAAAAAAGAAAGCTCATGCTGCTATATGAGATAATCCAGTCTATGAAAAGAAGCCCAAGAAAGAAGTTAAAAAGAAGAGGTGAAAATATCCCTTGCTCGGAAGAAACACTGGGTAGTTCAAAAGAAGGCAAGCTTCCTCAGAGCTCAGGAGCAGGCTGCTGAAAGCTAAACCAGACAATTTCTATGAGGATTTTCCAGATGAAGAAAATAAACTTGTTGACAGCAACTAAAAAAAGTTTGGTAGAATTCACAAGCGAAGTCATCTGTCCTTGTGCTTTTCAGTGTGGCAATTTCAAAAATTACTCTTTCAATCTGTTTACTTGTTGAGTAAGCCTTTGTAGTTTCTTCCAGTAATTTGTCCATTTAATCTGTTATCTAATTTGTTGGCACACAATTGTTCATCGCGTTCTCTTATCGTCCTTTTTATTTCTGTAGGATCTGTAGTGATATCCCATCTTTCATTTTTGATTTTGATAATTTTTTTTGAGACAAGGTTTTGCTCTGTCACCCAGGCTGGAGTGCAGTGGTGCAACCATAGCTCACTGTAGCCTTAACCTGCAGCCTGGCCCCGAGAGAAGGCCAGCAGGGACGGGCTGCTGTGCTGGCCCGGTCAGTTGTGCATCTGAAGGGATTTAAGTTGAGGCCATGACATGGCTGGAGGTGAGTTGTAGAAGAGGCCAGCCCAAAGCACTGGCATCCGTGCCGAAGTCCCTGTGGACACTGATGTCTGAAACTGGAACTGACTACAGTGGTCGACAGATGCTCTGGGACCCCTACCATAGCCTGGGGGACACACCAGGGACTGGGGCTTCAGCAACAGGCAGACACCCTCAATCACGGGCTTGTGTGTGGGGACTCGGACAGAAGCACACAGTCACTGTGGGGTGAAGGTGGAGGGACACAGCAGGGGCTGGAGAGGGCGGGGCTGTCACTGTGTGGACATCAGGGCAGGCGTCTCTGAGGAGGGGGCATTGTGCAGGGTCCCCATCAATCACCTGCAGGAAGAGGGGCAGAGCTGGCAGGATTCCAGCCACATGCTGGGCAAGCATGCGTGGGAGGACCTGCTCTGATCAGTCACCCGAGGGAGAGGGGCACAGCCAGGAGGGGCAGAGCAGGCAGGACTCCAGCCATGCACTGGGCAAGCATGTAGAAGAGGATCTGCTCTGCTGCTGCCATCTTGAAGTTCTTTATCTTTGCTTTTATTTCCTTAGAGACAACGTTTTGCTGTGTTGCCCAGGCTGGTCTGTAACTCCTGGGCTCAAGAGATCCTTCTGCCTCAGCCTCCCAAAGTGGTGGGATTACAGGTATGAACCGTGGCACCTGCATGGGGCCCACAAGTCTGGAGCTGTGCTTGGCTGGGGGCCCCTGTGGTGGACGTGGGAGTCAGGACCCTCCAGCTATAACAGGAAGGGGCTGGAGGTTGGGGTCATGGCTGGGCTGGACAGCCCAGTGGAGGTAAAAGTCAAAAGCTGTGGGGAGGGGAGTTAGGACAGCCAGGCCAAGACCCAGAATTCTCTGGAAATGGGGAGGTCCCATGAGTGGATGGTGTCTGGGTTCTGGGCACTGCACTTGGAGGGGGAACAAGGAAGGGCCAGTGAAGTGGCAGAGGGAGGCCCCCCATGTTACAGAACAGGCAAGACCCCAAACTGGGGCTTAGCCTGGGAGGGTTCTTGGCTTCCCCAAGTGGAATTCAAGGGTGAGCTAGTGGTGCTGGACAGCGGTCTTCCATTGAACGGTACTGCTTCTCGAGGACAGGGCTAACTTCTAGGCAGTGCACCCACAGCGTATGGTGTTTGGTAGCTGTATTTATACCCGTGTGAACCCACTTTCAATTACACGCAAATTAAGGATGGGACAATGCAAATTGAGGGGTAAGTTATTTAGAATTTTCTAGGAAAAAGGTGGTAGCTTCTGGGTCATTGCCATGGAAAGGGCTGGCATCTTATGGGTTGTTGCCATGGCATTTGTAAACTGTCATGGTGCTGGTGGGCATGTCTGATGCTAATGAACAGTGAGGGCAGCCTGGGATCCGCCTCTCACCGTCTGCTGGTTCCTGCTGGTTTCTTCACTTCATCCTGCCTGGACCAGGTCCTGTTTGGGTCAGTGGGGCTGGGACCAGAAAACAAGTCCTGCCAGTCTCTTACTTCACCTGAATGCCAAGGGAGAAGCTTCTAGAAGGAAGAGGGTTGGGGGGGCAGGAGCTGGGCTGGAAAGGGGCTGGAGCAGGGGTGGGGCAGGTTGGGGTGAAGGTGGGGGGTTTGCTGTGTGGGGGACAGGGCATGGAAGGGGCTGCCTGCGGGGGGAAGCAGGAGGGTCTGCTCTGGGAGCAAATGTGAGGTGGCCCCACTCCCGTGTCCGCTCCAGGGACCCTGTGCTCCCAGGGATGGGGAGGTGGGGCTGCCCTGCGATGTTCAGGGGCCCTGTCCTCCCAGGGATGGGGAGGTGGGGCTGCCCTGCGATGTTCAGGGGCCCTGTCCTCCCAGGGATGGGGAGGTGGGGCTGCCCTGCGATGTTCAGGGGCCCTGTCCTCCCAGGGATGGGGAGGTGGGGCTGCCCTGCGATGTTCAGGGGCCCTGTCCTCCTGAGGATGGGGAGGTGGGGCTGCCCTGCGATGCTCAGGGGCTGGGGGCTCACAGAGGAGACGCTGCTGGGCCTGCTGGGAGCCAGGCTGAACTGCAGACAGGCGGGGAGGCCGGCGGTGGGGACGCTGGGCTCTGCTGCAGATGCCTCCCCTCCTGTAAGACCCCTCACAGGGGTGCGGGCTGCAGAGGCTCCCGGCCCTGCCCACCTGTCCATGCCCTGAGGAGTGGAGGTGAGGGCTGAGCCCTGGAGAATAGGGTTGTTCTGATGATGAGTGATGATATTTCCAGTGTCCTCTCCTGCATCCTACAAGACAGGCTGTGCCCGGCAACTTCCCAAACAAAACACTAAATGCTTGGCATGAGGTGTTGGAGCAGGTGCTGCTGCCCGGCAGCAGAGGCTGGCAGGAAGACACCGGGCCTCTGGGCAGAGGCCCAGGGTGGGCCCCCAGGAGTCCTTCCCCTCCTGTCCCGTATGATGCTTCTCCAGGCCTTTGATGAGGGCTTCAGAACATCTCATCTCACCCCTGCCACTGGGCACAGCTGGGGCCTAGAGAAAGGTGCGAACTTATGAGAGGAAAGAGCTGTGAGGAAGGTGAGGTTTCAGTGGCTAAACCCACTGAACCCACGTGTACCAGAGGCCGATGGGCAGGTCTGGTTCAGGGAAGCCAAGGACAGGCCACGCGCATCCACAACCTGTGGGAGGGTCCTGGCGAGCGTCCCCTGAGACCAATGGCTCCCTCAGGCCACTCCATCTTGCCGGGGGAGTCAAGAGGTGCCCAGAGGCCAGATGCTCACTAAGGGAGTGCCAGGCAGGCTCTGAGAGCTGCCAGAGGCCAGAACCCATATCCTAACACGTTAGCCCCCTGGCCCTGCCCCATGTGTCTTCAAGGGGACAAGACTGGAGGGCAGAGCGGAGGAGACTCAGGTGTCCTGGCACCTGCCGCCAGGTGGGAAGTGTGATGAGGCCTCTCCCCACACTCCTGCTCTGCAGAGGAGGCTGAGCCCAGTGGCCCTGGCCCGAGAGAACCCTTGGGGTGCACGTGCTCCAGCAGGTGGGTCTGTGCAGGAGGCTGAGCCCAGTGGCCCTGGCCCGAGAGAGCCCTTGGGGTGCACGTGCCCCAGCAGGTGGGAGGCCAGCTCCACCCTGGACTATACCTGCCGTCCCTGGTGGTTCTGAGAAATTGCATTGTGAATGATGAGGTTCAGTTGGACTTTCTCCTGATAGATTCCTGCAAGTTAATTGAAAATAAAATGCATGAGCTTTTCTTTTAATGAGAAAAGGCAGATTTAGCTGGAACTAATCAGTGAGGGGCTGGAGCAAACTCAGAGACCGTGGAAGGAAAATAAAAGTTTGAAGGCATTTGAAAAATATGGCAATTCTCCCCAAACAATGACACGGTGACGAATTAATATCCCCAGCTCCGAGTTATTGCAGGGCTCGTGAGGCAATGAGAGCCCATTACCCGCACAACACAATTCCCGGTTCCACTGTCATTATCTCTTAATTAAATCACATTACGGATGGGTTTGCTGTCACAGTTATACTGATCATCCCTAGGAAACCGCTTTGAGAGCCAGGAGCTGCAGCGTTTGGGGACTGGCCAGGGCCTGGGTCCACGAACCACAGCCCCTGGGCCCCCTCCGGCCCCACTCCCCACCCGCACCCATCACCCTGCTCTTAGGGTGGTCCTGGCCCTCGCTCCGTCCCTCCTTCCTTCCCATGGATTTTCTTAGAAATGGGCTTGGCTGGCCAGGTGTGGTGGCTCACACCTGTCATCCCAGCACTTTGGGAGGCCGAGGCAGGCGGATCACTTGAGGCCAGGAGTTCGATATTAGCCTGGCCAACATGGTGAAAACCCGCCTGTACTAAAAATACAAAAATTAGCTGGGTGTGGTGATGCGTGCCTGTAATCCCATCTACTCGGGAGGCTGAGGTGTGAGAATCACTTGAACCCGGGAGGCGGAGGTTGCAGTGAGCTGAGATCGAACCATTGCACTCCAGCCTGGGTGACAGAGCAAGACTCTGTTTCAAAAAAGAAAAAAAAAAAGGAAGGAAAAGAAAAGAAACGGGCCTGGCCACAATTCGGCAGCAGCTCTTGATGCTGAGGGTATCAGTGGCTGGCGATCTGTCCCCAGGAGTCTGACCATGACCTTCAGCTGCATTATCCTCTGCACTCAGCCAAAAGACCCCCTGATGTCTCGTGGTGAGAACTCCCTGAGCCCTGGAGACCCACTGTGGGAAGCCGTTGTATCAGTGTCTGTCCTTGTGTAACAAGGTCACCACAAACCTCGCAGCTCGAGACGACACACATCTGTCATCGCACAGTCTCTGTGACCAGCGGTCTGGTGCTGCTTAGTGGTGTCCTCTGCTCGGCCCACAGGCTGCCATCAGGTGGCAGCTGGGCTGGAGGCTGAGCTGGGGCAGAGTTCACCTCCACGCTCACTCAGGGTGCTGGCACCCGTCTGTCCTTTCAGCTGTAGGACTGACAGCTTTATTTTCTTGCTGGCTTTTGTCCAGAGGCTGCACTCTGGTGCTAGAGGCCACTGAAAGTCCTAGGCATGGGATGTTGCCCAACACGGCTGCTGTGTTTCCTTAGCAAAGGAGAGAGCAGCTCCAGCAAGGCAGGGTCAGTGGTACGTGGTGTGGTCATGCACACACACTTAGCTGTGGACACTCCATTGCTTCGGTCCTACAATGTGACTTAGGAGCAAGGAACAGGTCCCAGCAACACCCAAGGGGAGGGGACCGACCAGTCAGGGGTACAAACCCCTCGAGCTGGGGGCGCCTTCAGGTGAGGGGCACAGGCTCCAAGTGCACGCTGGGAATAAGAAAGGCCAAGCTTGGCCGGGCGCGGTGGCTCACACCTGTAATCCCAGCACTTTGGGAGGCTGAGGCAGGCGGATCACAAGGTCAGGAGTTCAAGACCATCCTGGCTAACACGGTGAAATCCCGTCTCTACTAAAAATACAAAAAAAAAAAAAAGAGCCAGGCGAGGTGGCGGGCGCCTGTAGTTCCAGCTACTCGGGAGGCTGAGGCAGGAGAACAGCGTGAACCGGGGAGGCAGAGCTTGCAGTGAGCTGAGATCGCACCACTGCACTCCAGCCTGGGTGACAGAGCGAGACCCATCCCCCACCAAAAAAAAAAAAAAAGAAAAAAGAAAAAGAAAGGCCAAGATACCCACTTGGGGTCTGCAGAACAAGCCTGAACCCCACCCTCCTCTCTCCAGCCTGAACCACACCCTCCTCTGTCCAGTCTGAACCACACCCTCCTCTCTCCAGCCTGAACCACACCCTCCTCTCTCCAGCCTGAACCACAACCCCTCCTCTGTCCAGTCTGAACCACACCCTCCTCTCTCCAGCCTGAACCACAACCCCTCCTCTGTCCAGTCTGAACCTCACCCCTCCTCTATCCAGCCTGAACCACAACCCCTCCTCTTTCAGCTGGAACCCCACCCTCCTCTGTCCAGGCTGAACCCCACCCCTCCTCTTTCAGCTGGAACCCCACCCTCCTCTGTCCAGGCTGAACCCCACCCCCTCCTCTCTCCAGCCTGAACCCCACCCCTCCTCTCTCCAGCCTGAACCACAACCCCTCCTCTTTCAGCTGGAACCACAACCCCTCCTCTCTCCAGCCTGAACCCCACCCTCCTCTCTCCAGCCTGAACCCCACCCCTCCTCTCTCCAGCCTGAACCACAACCCCTCCTCTTTCAGCTGGAACCCCACCCTCCTCTGTCCAGGCTGAACCCCACCCCCTCCTCTGTGCAGCCTGAACCCCACCCCCTCCTCTGTCCAGCCTGAATCCCACCCCTCCTCTGTCCAGTCTGAACCTCACCCCTCCTCTCTCCAGCCTGAACCACAACCCCTCCTCTTTCAGCTGGAACCCCACCCTCCTCTGTCCAGGCTGAACTGCACCCCTCCTCTGTCCAGGCTGAACCCCACCCTCCTCTATCCAGGCTGAACCCCACCCCCTCCTCTCTCCAGCCTGAACCACAAACCCCTCCTCTTTCAGCTGGAACCCCACCCTCCTCTGTCCAGGCTGAACTGCACCCCCTCCTCTGTCCAGGCTGAACCCCACCCTCCTCTATCCAGGCTGAACCCCACCCCCTCCTCTGTCCAGCCTGAACCACAACCCCTCCTCTTTCAGCTGGAACCCCACCCTCCTCTCTCCAGCCTGAACCACAACCCCTCCTCTTTCAGCTGGAACCCCACCCTCCTCTGTCCAGGCTGAACTGCACCCCTCCTCTGTCCAGTCTGAACCTCACCCCTCCTCTATCCAGGCTGAACCCCACCCCCTCCTCTGTCCAGCCTGAATCCCACCCCTCCTCTGTCCAGTCTGAACCTCACCCCTTCTCTGTCCAGCCTGAACCTCACCCCTCCTCTGTCCAGCCTGAACCTCACCCCTCCTCTATCCAGGCTGAACCCCACCCCTCCTCTCTCCAGCCTGAACCACAACCCCTCCTCTTTTCAGCTGGAACCCCACCCTCCTCTGTCCAGGCTGAACTGCACCCCTCCTCTGTCCAGGCTGAACCCCACCCCCTCCTCTCTCCAGCCTGAACCCCCCCCCCTCCTCTCTCCAGCCTGAACCACAACCCCTCCTCTTTCAGCTGGAACCCCACCCTCCTCTGTCCAGGCTGAACTGCACCCCTCCTCTGTCCAGTCTGAACCTCACCCCTCCTCTATCCAGGCTGAACCCCACCCCCTCCTCTGTGCAGCCTGAATCCCACCCCTCCTCTGTCCAGCCTGAATCCCACCCCTCCTCTGTCCAGTCTGAACCTCACCCCTCCTCTGTCCAGTCTGAACCTCACCCCTTCTCTGTCCAGCCTGAACCTCACCCCTCCTCTGTCCAGTCTGAACCTCACCCCTCCTCTATCCAGGCTGAACCCCACCCCTCCTCTCTCCAGCCTGAACCACAACCCCTCCTCTTTCAGCTGGAACCCCACCCTCCTCTGTCCAGGCTGAACTGCACCCCTCCTCTGTCCAGGCTGAACCCCACCCCTCCTCTGTCCAGTCTGAACCTCACCCCTCCTCTGTCCAGCCTGAACCTCACCCCTCCTCTATCCAGGCTGAACCCCACCCCCTCCTCTATCCAGGCTGAACCCCCCCCCCTCCTCTGTCCAGCCTGAACCTCACCCCTCCTCTGTCCAGCCTGAACCTCACCCCTCCTCTATCCAGGCTGAACCCCACCCCCTCCTCTGTCCAGTCTGAACCTCACCCCTCCTCTATCCAGGCTGAACCCCACCCCTCCTCTGTCCAGCCTGAACCTCACCCCTCCTCTGTCCAGTCTGATCCCCACCCCCTCCTCTATCCAGGCTGAACCCCACCCCCTCCTCTGTGCAGCCTGAACCCCACCCCTCCTCTGTCCAGTCTGAACCTCACCCCTCCTCTGTCCAGTCTGATCCCCACCCCCTCCTCTGTCCAGCCTGAACCCCACCCCTCCTTTTTCCAACCTTGCCCCCTATGAAGTCTCCTCAGCTTTTGCTTTTGTTATTGACTCTCTCTGGTGCACTGTCCTCTCTTTGCCAACCTTGGGCTTCTGGCAAAAGCATATGTGTAAGCCTAGCACTAAAACAGTGTCCAGATACTGAGGAAAAACTGGTAGAACTTCAAGGAGAAATGGACAAATCCACTGTTGCAGTTAGAGACGCTCACACTACTCTGTCAGTAATTGATAGCTTTAGCAAGCAGAAAATTGTAAAGATATTTGAACTGAACAGCACCATTAATCAATTGGATTTAATTGACAGCTATAAAAGATTTCATCTAACAACAGCAGAATACACATTCTTCCCAGACACACACAGAACATTCACCAAAACTGACCACATTCCAGGCCTCAACAGATATCTTAACAAAGGTAAAAGATCAGAAACTATACAAGATATGTTCTCAGACCACAATGGAATTGAACTAGAAATCAATAGCTAAAAAATCTTAAAATATTTGAAGAATAAATAAGTTCTTTCCTCTTGAAAGTTTCCCTTCTTGTTAAAGAATAAATCATAAGTGTTAGAAATAATAGTTTCCTTTAAGACTAACTTTATGCTAGACATGCTCATGGACATGTAGTACATTCTATGTCCTTGTACTTTAACCAAGATATCTGTGCTGGACGTGCTCGCAGGCATTCATGTACTTGAATGTGCAGGTTTGTTACATAGGTATACATGTGCCATTGTAGTTTGCTGCACCTATCAACCCATCATCTAGGTTTTAAGCCCGCATGTGTTAGGTAATTTGTCCTAATGCTCTCCCTCCCATTGCCCCCCACCCTCCAACAGGCGCTGGTGTGTGATGTCCCCCTCCCTGTGTTCATGTGCTGTCATTGTTCAGCTCCCACTTATGAGTGAGAACATGTGGTGTTTGGTTTTCTGTCCTGTGTTAGTTTGCTGAGAATGATGGCTTCCATCTGCATCCATGTCTCTGAAAAGGACATGAACTCATTCTTTTTTAATGGCTGCATAGTATTCCATGGTATATATGTGCTACATTTCTTTATTCAGTCTATCACTGATGGGCATTTGGATTGGTTCCAAGTCTTTGCCATTGCAAATAGTGCTGCAATAAACATATGTGTCTTTATAGTAGTATGATTTATAATCCTTTGGGTATATACCCAGTAATGGGATTGCTGGCTCAAGTGGTATTTTTGGTTCTAGATCCTTGAGGGATTGCCACACTGTCTTCCACAACGGTTGAACTAATTTACACTCCCACCAACAGTGTAAAAGCGTCCCTATTTCTCCACAGCCTCTCCAGCATCTGTTGTTTCCTGACTTTTTAATAGTTGCCATTCGAACTGGTGTGAGATTTCTCTAATGACCAGTGATGATTAGCTATTTTTTCATATGTTTATTGGCAGCATAAATGTCTTCTTTGAGAAGTGTCTGTTCATATCCTTTGCCCACTTTTTGATGTGGTTGTTTGTTTTCTTCTTGCAATTTGTTTGAGTTCCTTGTAGATTCTGGATATTAGACTTTTGTCAGATGGATAGATTGCAAAAATCTTCTCCCACTCTGTAGGTTGGCTGGTCACTCTGATGATAGTTTCTTTGCTGTGCAGAAACTCTTTAGTTTAATTAGATCCCATTTGTCAGTTTTGGCTTTTGTTGCAATTGCTTTCAGTGTTTTAGTCAGGAAGTGTTTGCCCATGCCTATGTCCTGAACAGTGTTGCCTAGGTTTTCTCCTAGGGTTTTTATGGTTTTAGGTTTTACATTTAAGTTTTTAATCCATCTTGAGTTAATTTTTGTATAAAGTGTAAGGAAGGGGTCCAGTTTCTGTTTTCTGCATGTGGCTAGCCAGTTCTCCCCAGCGCCATTTATTAAATGGGGAATCTTTTCCCATTGCTTTTGTCAAGTTTGTCAAAGATCAGATAGTTGTAGATGTGTGGTATTATTTCTGAGGTCTTCATTCTGTTCCATTGATCTACATATCTGTTTTGGTACCAGTACCATGCTGTTTTGGTTACTGCAGCCTTGTAGTATAGTTTGAAGTCAGGTAGTGTGATGCCACCAGCTTCGTTGTTTTTGTTTAGGTTTGGCTTGGCTATACAGGCTCTTTTTTGGTTCCATATGAGATTTAAAGTAGTTTTTTTTCTAATTATGCAAATAAAGTCAACGGTAGCTTGATGAGAATAGCATTGAATCTATAAATTACTTTGGGCAGTATGGCCATTTTCATGATATTGATTTTTCCTATTTACGAGCATGGAATTTTTTTCCCATTTGTTTGTGTACTCTCTTATTTCCTTGAGCAGTTGTTTGTAGTTTTCCTTGAAGAGATCCTTCATGTCCCTCGTAAGCTGTATTCCTAAGTATTTTATTCTCTTTGTAGCAATTGTCAATGGGATTACACTCATGATTTGGCTCTCTGCTTGTCTATTATTGGTGTATAGGAATGCCTGGGATTTTTGCACATTGATTTTCTATCCTGAGACTTTGCTGAAGTTACTTATCAGCTTAAAAAGATTTTGGGCTGAGACAATGGAGTTTTCTAAATGTAGAATCATGTCATCTGCAAACAGAGACAATTAGACTTCCTCTCTTCCTATTTAAATACCTTTATTTCTTTCTATTGCCTGATTGCCCTGGCCAGAACTTCCAATACTATGTTGAATAGGAGAGGGCTTCCTTGTTTTGTGCCAGTTTTCAAAGGGAACGCTTCCAGCTTTTGCCCATTCAGTATGATATTGGCTATGGGTCTGTCATAAATAGCTCTTATTATTTTGAGATACGTTCCATCCATACCTAGTTTATTGAGAGTTTTCAGCAAGAAGCGATGTTGAATTTTATCAAAGCCTTTTCCTGGATCTATCAAGATAATCATGTGGTTTTTGTCATTGGCGCTGTTTACGTGGTGGATTATGTTTATTGATTTGCATATGTTGAACCAGCCTTGCATTCCAGGGATGAAGCTGGCTTGATTGTGGTGGATAAGCTTTTTGATGTGCTGCTGAATTTGGTTTGCCAGTATTTTATTGAGGATTTTTGCATCGATGTTCATCAGGGATACTGGCCTAAAATTTTCTTTCTTTGTTGTGTCTCTGCCAGTTTTTGGTATCAGGATGATCCTGGCCTCATAAAATGAGTTAGGAAGGAGTCTCTCTTTTTCTATTGTTTGAAATAGTTTCAGAAGGAATGGTATCAGCTTCTCTTTGTGCCTCTGTAGACTTTGGCTGTAAATCCATCGCCTCATAACTTTCAAGGAATTGAAACCATTCAAAACACAATCACTGAGTATAATGGAGTAAAATTAGAAATAAAAAATAGAAAGTAACTTGAGAATTCACAAATATGTGTACATTATGCAACACACATTCATTCCTAAATAACAAAACAGACTAATGACAAAATTACAAGGAAATAAGAAAATACTTTGAGATGAATGAAATTGGAGATGTAACATACCAAAACGTATGGGATGCAGCTAAAGCAGGGCAGAGAGGAAGTTTACATCTGAGAACGCTTACATTTAAAAAGAAGAAAGCTCCCATATCCACAACCTAACCTCCCAACTTGAGATAGTGACAAGAGAAGAGCAAACTAAGCCTCAGACAGGAAGAAGGAAGGAAATAAAAAAGAATAGAAAAAAAGTTAGTTAAATATAGATTAGAAAAGTGAAATAGAGAAAATCAGTAAAATAAAAGCTGATTCTTCCAAAAGATCAGCAACACTGACAAACCTTTAGCTAGACTCAGAAAAAAAGAGAAGACTGGGCTTACTAAAATCGGAAATAAAAGATGAAACATCATTTAAGAATATGTTAACAAGACAGTGGAGACCCCTAACTTTGAAAACATCAAAACATTGCCGAAAGCAATTAAATTAAACCTAAATAATGAAAGACATTTCAAGTTCATGGACCATAAGATTGATACTGAATAGAAGGTAATACTCTCCAAATTGACCTGCAGAATCAGTACAATCCCTATCCAAACCCACGTTGACCTGTTTGCAGAAACAGAAAAAAAATCCATCCTAAAATTAGTATGGAATCTAAAAAAGACTCTGAGTATAACCTCAACACTCAAGACTTTACAAAGAACAAAGTTGGGGGGACTCACACTTCCTTATTTCAAAAACTGAATACAAAACACCAGTAATGGAGACAGTGTGACAATGCTACCAGGCTGGACACACAGATCAGTGGAATAGAGAGCCCAGAAATTAAACCCTTAGTTGGTTTTTGACAAAGACATTAAGACCATTTATTGAGGGAAAAGAATAGTTTTTTCAATTAACCCTGTTGGGACTGCTATATATCCATATGCAAAATAATAAATTTGAGTTCCTACCTCACACATACAAAAAATTAAGTCAAAGCAGGTCAAAGATCCAACTGCAAGAGATAAAACTATAAGACCTCAGAAGGAAACACACGTGTAAATCTTTGGATTAGGTAATGGTTCTTAAATATGATACCAAAGTCACAAGCAACAAAAGAAAAACACATGTTGAACTTCATCAAAATTAAAACGGTTTGTACATCAAAGGGACACTATGTCTATTATAGCAATGAAAGACAACCCAGTGAAGGGAGAAATATTTGCAAATCAAAGATTGATAATTGACATCTAGAATGTATAGAAATTGTATACGGTACTATTACAGCAGTAAGTAGTTTTCCATACATCTTCTGAAATCTAGGTGAAGGTCCCAAACCTCAATTCTGACTTTTGTGCACTCCCAGGCTCAACACCAAGTGGAGGCTGCTAAGACTTGTGGCTTCCACCCTCTGAGACCACAGCCCAAGCTCTACATTGGCCCCTTTCAGTGACAGCTGGCGTGGCTGGGATGCAGGGCACTAAGTCCCTAGGTTGCACACAACACGGGGATCCTGGGCCCAGCCCATGAAACCACTTTTGCCTCCTAAACCTCCAGGCCTGTGAAAGGAGGGGCTGCCATGAAGGTCTCTGACATGCCCTGGAGACATTTTGTTCATTGTCTTGGGGATGAACATTGGCTCCTTGTTACGCAAATTTTTGCAGCCAGCTTGAATTTCTCCTCAGAAAATGGGATTTTCTTTTCTATCGCACCATCAGGCTGCAAATTTTTCAAACTTTTATGCTCTGTTTCCCTTTTAAAACTGAATGCCTTTAACCGCACCCAAGTCACCACTTGAATGTTTTGCTGCTTAGAAATTTCTTCTGGGCTGGGCACGGTGGCTCAAGCCTGTAATCCCAGCACTTTGGGAGGCCGAGGCGGGCAGATCATGAGGTCAGGAGATTGAGACCATCCTGGCTAACATGGTGAAACCCTGTCTCTACTAAAAAAAAATACAAAAAACTAGCCAGGCGAGGTGGTGGGTGCCTGTAGTCCCAGCTACTCGGGAGGCTGAGGCAGGAGAATGGCGTGAACCCGGGAGGCGGAGCTTGCAGTGAGCTGAGATCCAGCCACTGCACTCCAGCCCGGACCACAGAGCGAGACTCCGTCTCAAAAAAAAAAAAAAAAAAATTTCTTCTGCCAGATACCCTAATCATCTCTCTCAAGTTCAAAGTTTCACACGTCTCTAGGACAGGGGCAAAATGCCACGTCTCTTTGCTAAAACATAACAAGAGTCACCATTGCCTAGTTCTCAACAAGTTCCTCATCTCCATCTGAGATCACCTCAGCCTGGATTTCCATTGTCCGTATCACTATCAACATTTTTGCCAAAGCCATTCAACAAGTCTCTATGGAGTTTGAAACTTTCCCACATTTCCCTATCTTCTTCTGAGCCCTCCAAACTGTTCCAACCCCTGCCTGTTACCCAGTTCCAAAGTCACTTCCCGTTTTCGGGTAACTCTTCAGCAATGCCCCACGCCACGGGTACCAATTTACTGTATTAGTCTGTTTCCACACTGCTGATAAAGACATACCCAAGACTGGGAAGAAAAAGAGGTTTAATTGGATTTACAGTTCCACATGGCTGGGGAGGCCTCAGATTCATGGTGGGAGGTGAAAGGCACTTCTTATGTGGCAGTGGCCAGAGAAAATGAGTGCTAAGCATAACGGGTTTTCCTTTATCAAACCATCAAATCTCATGAGACTTATTCACTACCATGAGAACAGTGCGGGAAAGACCCACTCTCAAAATTCAATCATCTCCTACTGGGTCGCGTCCACAACATGTGGGAATTACGGGAGCTACAAGATGAGATTTGGGTGG